>NC_058339.1:17146443-17449474 GCF_905475395.1 Chrysoperla carnea
GTCATCATAACCATACATAGCCATACAGCCATATCCATACAGAAAGCAAGAAAACACAGTTAAAAATAGACTATTGATTTTAAATGCCACCAACGTTGTATCACTCTGTAATAAGTTTATCTATTTTGTTTAATTTAAACTATAAATTGCCATTCATAGACAATAGTAGCATCACACTGTGTAATTGTCATATTACTGAGTTAATAATAGTAGGTATTTTAAAAATATGCACACACTCAAATACTCGTGTGAGTACCACATTTTTATTTATTTATTTTACTTTGACCTCGTCAAAATCACATTGTGGAAATCCGGTGTTTTTAAAACAATTACCCTACAATAAATATGTATAATATTCATTGCTACAGATACATTTTGAAGGTGCGTATTAAATAAATCATGGATGGTGGACATTTTCGTTGATAATGGGAAAAAATTTTTAAATAAAAATGTTGACCTCGGAGAAGCTAGAGAAATTTGACTTTAATCAAAGAATTATCTAAAAGTGATCACAGGTTTTCTTTTGACAAGACATACCTAGTTGAACGCTTTAAATTAGAAATTTATTCTTAAAAAAATATATATATATCTTCGATTCTTTTATCGGTCGAAAGCCAGGTGACTTTAAAAGGATCTTGATGGTTAATGTTAATTTCATGGTGCCCAAAAAACATCCCTTTGAAACTAACATTCATTGTTTTGATAATATTTCCGTATTTTTGTTGCCCTGCAAGGTTTTGATTGGATATTAAAATAGTTCACCGTGATATGTGTAGATTGCTATACAATGTTATTCAATAAGATGATACCATGTAAATTGGAGCTCGAAGGAACAGACGAAAATACATATATTTTAAACTATTTCGGGGTATAATTTCGAGATAAATTTATTTTTGAAAAGTGCTAACTACGCCGTCTAATTTGATACCAAATACGCTATAATTAAATCGAAATTTGTTTTTCGATCATAACTTTATGACCACTAGAGGGCGCCATATTCAATTTAATATGATGCCGCATAACCTGTAACCAGCGGGCAATTAAGTCGCTTCTAACGATATCTCATTTGTCAAATTATGATACGAAGTTAAGAAAGTAGATTCGAATAGATTAATATACATACATATCGGTCAAACACATAACCTTCGCCATTATAGTCGGAGTAAAAAGTGTAAAAGAATACCGCTATCACTAAATTTGTACCCCTCAAAAGATATAAATAACCTGAAAATATGAGAACACATAATGTTTGATTAATACAATATAACACACAGATCCAAAGGCTACCAAGACGTGCAAATTCCGGACATTTCCGGTACAAAAAACTCAGATTGAAAATATCTGAGATAAATGCGAAAACCATAAGAGAACCTTCATGATATAATATTCCTATAATATTTTTCTTAATAATGATATGAACAGTAGTGGAGAGGAGGCAGAAGTCTGGATTTGGGCATTTCTAAATCCATTTCTGAACTAATATGGCGGACATGCAATAACATTTCTTTCTATATCCAATATTTCTAGAGACCTGAATATATAGTTAGAATCTGTTCGAAATAAACAAAACGACATCTTTGATTTATAAGTATTTTTTATACAATTTATATTAATTAAATTTTATGAAAATTTATTTGTTATTTACGTTTATCAAAATAATTTTTATACACACGCCTATTAGTCTGGTTGCTGTTGTATTAGTCAAAAGACTATTAGTATATCTATATCATCATTTCTACAACCTTGACCATATAATTTATTTAAAAATATATTTTTAGCATTTTGTTTGTTCATTTCTGTCCTATTAAATATTATAATAATATGATAAATATTTCCAAAACTTTAAATAATAATAATCAATATTTTTATACCATGCATATATGAACTATATCATAGTACCCAAGTTTAGTCCCAAGTTTGTAACGCTTAAAAATAATAATGCTACGACCGAAAGTTTGGTATATGTATGTATGGTTCCAGATCCCTTTAAGGGATGTTAGAGACTAATTTAGTCCATGTTTTTCGCTTTTCCGGGGCTCTGCATATTTCTTCTAATGTCATTCCCGTCCAAGCTTTTATATTATCCATCCAGCTAATTTTTTTCCTTCCAACTGCTCGTTTAGCTGGAATTTTACCAAATAAGGCCACCTTAATCATATTATATTTGTTCGATCTAATAATATGCCCAAAGTAGCTTAATTGTCTTTTTTTGACGGTCTTGCTCAGTTCTGCTGAAAGTCCAATAATTTTAAGCACTTTACTATTTGTTGTGTATGTGTTTCATGAAATTTTTAGAATTTTTCTATAGCACCACATTTCAAATGAATTTATTGTTTTTATTATATTTGTTGACAAGGTCCACGTTTCACAAGCATAATCAAAAACTGACCAAACGTAACATTTTAGAAACCGCACACGTATACTTTTGTTTATTTCTTTGTCCGTCAAAAACTTTTTAGCTTCAAAAATGCATTCTTTGCTTGAAATATCCTTGATTTTATTTCAACACTATTATTATTATTGTTGTGAAAGAGTTTCCCCAGGTATACAAATTTACCAGAAAGTTTGTTATAGCTGTTCATAAAATCACCTAATCACCTAATGTTCATAAAATCCATTTTCGACTGTCCGCCCGTCTCTGATTCTGTCTGTCAACACGATAACTCAAAAACAAAAAATGATATCAAGCTGAAATTTTTACAACGTGCTTAGGACATAAAAAGTGAGAAAGAACAAAAGTTTAATTGTAAAAAAATGTTCCATATATAAAAATAATAAACTTTGGATTGAAACATTTTTTAAACATAACTGTTTACCCACCGGGCGTAAATTAGGTGCAAATTTTATAGTATGTATTATATGGGAATATCAGTTACATGTGTGTGGCTATCTAAGAGTGGATATCTTTCTTTACTTACAAGTCGTCAAAAAACAAACGATAGTGTAATCAACACTGTCTATACAAGGTATTTCATCAATTAACTCAGTCAATTGTTTGTTTTCACTTGTTTTATATTTGTATTTGTACTTTTATTCAAGTAAGATAAACCATTTCAAACTCCTATATAACAATATCAGCTTCTATTACCTCCTATTATTTAACTGCACTTGTTATAAATATATATGTCCTGAAATTTTTTAATCAATATTTAATATACTTCCGCTAAAATGATCGGGCTGAAATTTGACACAGACGTCTTGTTGCCGTAACAATGCAATTTATAGTAGGTATGGCTTGCTTTTCTTATCGCGTCCACCATATTCGATATACATCGGTTTTTTAGTTTTCAGTAAGAAATTTAAATAAAATACTTTTTAAGGGCTTTTTTTATATTTTAAATTAGAAAATCATTATTTTCCTTTCCTTGATTTGTAAAAGTTTGAGGCGCTCTGAAGCATGTTTAACATTATAAATTGAGCGTACCGAGCTTTTACAAATAGTCATGTATGCGTAGACCCATAAGAAAAACTATTTTCTTCTTTTCAATACAATAAAAGCTTGCCCCTAAACAAGTTTTTTTTAAATTTAAATTTGTTTATTGTTTGTAATACTAGTTGAGTTAAGCATTCTCCATTGTCTTTGTGAAAATTATTTGAATAGTATATTACAAATCTAAGGAGTAAAAGTAAAGAATGCCTCTGATCTTATGTTCATTTTCGCCCAAGGCGAAGCTGAGGATAACAAACATGAGGTCTGAGACATTTTTCTTCTATTTGGGTGTGATTTAAATACGAATATAATTATCTTGCGCTTGTTTAAAATGGATATCCAATAATACCCAGTAATGAATAAAAACTAATTTTCAAGCAAAAATAATAATTTTTAATTTACAATTTTATTTTTAACCGGATAGATTGCGGAGGATGAATATATTATAGCAGAAATTTTAAACATGATTGAATATTGAAATTATTTATTTTTAATTTCTAAATACAAATTGATATTTTTAATTTTAAATCATGTAAACAACTCGGACATCATACAAGAAACTAAAAATAAAAATTTATTTTCATCGTTTAAACTTTAATTACACACAGGTGTATTTTAAAATTTCGATTGCAGGTAAATTTCAATAACTAAAAATTGAAAAATAATTTTATCAGTTATAATAATAGAGTTTAATAACATAGAACCGTAGTGTGGCCTCCAAACGGTTGATCGTTATACAGAGAGACCTACAAAAAGTACGCGTATAGCTGTCTTTGCCTGTCTTATCATACTTTTATGAAAGACATACACATTCACGTGTTTATACAATAATTCAAAATATTAATATAGCTCTTTGATAGGCTACGAGACACAGAGGAAGACGGCCTCTTTTTTCTGCCTCCCTTTAAGCGGTCAATAATGTCTTTGACAACAATGGAAAAATCGCATATAAGTTTTATTACAAAACTGTTTTTATTTTTTAGTTTCAAAAGGAAAACGAAAACGCCCGACAAAAAAGTATTCGTAAAACATGTGCCGTAATAATGTTAATTGAATAGTATACACTGTATACAATTATTAATTAACATAATGACGTAACACGATCTTTTAAGACCATTTTTTATGTCGGGCGTTTTCCTCTCCTTCGAAAAGTTTTTTAAAACTGCCTGTATCTTTAAAATTATCAAGAAAACATAAAAAACAGTTTGGTTATAAAACTTATGTATGATTTTTCCATTTTTGTCAAAAGAAAAATTTGGTTGAACAACCCAATTACGCCAATTCATCTGGATTTAATCGTATTGAATATTCATATTGATTATAAGACACACAAAAAAAAGTTTGAAGACGACGGAAGTTAAACAACTTAAACTATCAATAAAATTCAATCGATAGACATAACTGAATTGCAAAACGAAATATTATTCATGTTTACTCAAAACATGTTGGTCTATGTTTATTAAATAAATATCGTAAATATTTTAAAAAATAACAATTTTTTTTAACACTTTTTGATTTGCTATTATTCTTTTCAGAAAATAATGAAATATAAACTATTGATTGCCTTTGAGTTAAAAAAAAAAAGAAGTTTTTACCCCTAAAAATTTCGAATTTCAAAGGATTTAGAAATCGAAAATTAAAAATCTTCGGTTTGTTTTACAAATAGCCATGCAAAAGTGATTAAAGGAAAGAAAATATTTTTTTAAATTTTAAGTCAAATAAAATCCAGGATCTTAAAAAGTGTTTAATTTTTTTTTAGGTTGACCAAGGCTATAATTCATGACACTCTTCGTAATGTTTGCATTGTAGTTCTATTCCATAATGCTATTTCGACTACTTTTTGTCGTCTGATTACATTGGAATATTTGTGTTAACTAACCGTTTGTGACCAGTCATTTATTAAAATCATAATTTTCCTGAAATTCAAAGATACTTAATGATATCGATTTGTAATAGCATTTGCTTGGAGTAATCAAATTGTAAGACTTCATGATTTTCGTGAATAGCTATTCGAAAATAACTGGTCAACAAAACGAGAATTTTGACTATCATTTCCTTTTCAATAAGCACGTACTTCGACTATTGTTGTATTAAATACTTGCCTATAAGATATGAAAAATTCATTGTTATATACCATTCATATGTATCGCCTTTTGAATGAGCATTTTTTAGTCGGATAAACCAGCAAATGGAATCTAACATCAGTTGTGATGTGAACGTCTCTTTAGAGAACTACAAAATATAAATGACAATGTATACAGTTTTCAGTTTAACAAACACATAAAGCCTCAATTATTATCATCATTACACAACAGTAATCAACGGATGTTAAATTTAAAGTGAATTCCACACAACATCACATCTCATATGTAACATATTATTATTGTATTATTGTTGTTATATTTTGAGAGAGGTTAGTATTTAAAATAAACTAGAACAATAACATTTAGTATAAAGGTATATCCACACATTTTGAATTCATATGTTTTAAAGCATGTATGTTAGTAAATGCAATACTATTTAAGCTCATGCATTTTGTATGTGTACTCTATTCTAATGGAAAATTAAAGACTTGTTTGCTTTATGTCACAGATGTTTTCTATACTTATTCCATGCCAAAATTATAAACATATTTACCACAGCGTTAAGCATTTTAGAGGTACAGCGGGTATTTTGAAAGCCATTACATGAGTGATTAAAAAAAGCTTAAATCTGGAAACCTTAAAAAATATACCTTTGACCATTCTAAGTGAATAAAGAAATACACTTGTTGTAAATTTAGTACATTCATTTTACACCTAAATTTTAAATGAAGTTAAAAGTAGTGTACAAAGAAAAATAATGAGAGAAAATTTTTTAATATGAAAACTTATTTTTCTCTTAATTTTTTTTCTTAAATACCTTATATTAACCAAATAAGTCTATCGAACGAATAATAATGGCAAGATTATACGAAAATATTCATTACTATCACCGGCAAAACAAGCACTCTTCTAAAAAAAAGGATAATATTTTCCAAAACATAAACATTATCACGTGCACATTTTTTTTATTTGATAGATTACATAATACGTGATAAAATAAGAGCTCACATATCACACATTTTACCATATGTTGATTTTAACGTAAAAAAAAACGCTGCTAGTGATTCTACAAAAGTTTATTATGTATTTAACTAAATATGCACTTAATGGTGTTCATTCACTAATCAGTTTTCTTACGTATTTTCATAGAGAAGCAGTTTGTAAATTTTAACAAACCCAAAAAATAATTCAAGAAGTTAAATTTACAAAATTAAAAAAAACCCCGAACAATTTTTCGGGTACCAATTTCTTAACTAGCACTTGAAACATAGCTAAGAACACTCCCCGTTAAATTACCTTTCAAACGAAACAAAAAAATCAAAATCGGTTTATCCGTTTAGACGCTACGATGCCACAGACAGGCACCCAGACAGACAGGCATACATCAATACATACAAACATTGCAAGTTAAATACCATACATCGAGTCATGTGTAGATATGACTTTTAGAATTTATTATTTATATTTAGGGTAATGCATTCATGAGGAATCAGATGAATATATTTATAAAAGTTCGTAAAGTTTCTGACTTACAATTAATATCAAAATACACAAAATGTGAATGAAAAGCTTTTGAGGAATCATTTACAGAGTTATCATTTTCGTTTAATATAGGTGAACGTATAAAACATTGTACAATTATAATCGTGTTACTATCGTGTTGTACGTAGATACCAGACACACAGACCATCGTCATATAAATAAAACAACAAATTCATTTTTATATCAACGGCGGTCAAATCGTTAGATTGTGTGCGGAGTTAAACGATTAGTTATACTACAATGATACTGTACGTAATATGTAACTAGAATATATGATATGCATGCGTCAGTCAACATCATACTTTATGTGATTAGAATAATATATCTCTCATAATTGGTGACTCTACCTCTATAGAGTTTCCATAGTTCCAACGAGTTTCATCAAATTCCAAAAAAAAATTCTTTTTTTTAAAGGGGTACCCCTTAAAAAAATTGAAAAAATCTTTGTTATCTCCAATTTCGATAAAACTCAGTATATAAGGTAATTTTGACCCAAAAAGTACAAAATTCGGGTGCATTTGATGACTGGTTGAATAAATTTTGAGATATGGGCTAAAATCGATCGAAATATTGCGATATCTCCGAAAACTCTGCATCCAATTTTTGAAATTAATTTTACTCTTTCCTGCACTTACACAATTTTATGATTTTCAAATATTCCTACATTAAATAACCGTCTTTTCAATTGAAAAATAACATTGAATATTTTTTTCGGGAGACATGATGTCTTGTACAGATACCAAGTTAGACAGACAACTGATATGAACTTAAAACACTTTTCCATTTACGACGGGGGCTAAAACTTCATCGTGCCTTAGCACAGACAACCTACCGCCTTATTCAACATTCTCAAGGAATGTCGTTAGAAAAAAGTAATTCTTTCCAAATTATATAAAGCTTCACTATTAACATCATAGTAAAACTATAAATGAGTTTATACGATGAAAAGAATTTTTACATCGACCATTTGATGTTAAAAACAACATTCAGCCAATTCATAGTGTCTCTGGTTGTAAATATCGTATATTCTGAGTATCTAAGTTTTTCTATACAAGTAATGTTTTGTAGCTGCAACAAAACATAATACTCTATTTTTATGTTCTTTACAAACTCTTGTACTTATCTGTTGTATATTATATATCGAAGCAACCATTCATGAAATTCATTGATTATAAAAATGTCTATAACCAATTTATTCCCAGAAAACTGAAAAAACAAGTGAAATTTACAAAATTTTAAAACCCTTCGACAAATGCGATTTATTCCTTGTAAACCGATTTTTGGAAATTTAGCTATAAAATGTTCTCAATCAAGGCGGTTCGACCGTTTAGATGCTACGATGCCATTATGAAACATTCAGACGCACAGATAAACACTTTAAACTTATATCACTCCTGCTTAAATCATTATCAAAGTGATGGTCAAGGTCATCAGATGAGATGAAATTTACGGAGCTATCATTTTTTTGGAACAAATTTTTGGAAATATTTTAATTGAAATTGAAATATTTGAGTTGAGTTTGTTCTTTTGAATTATTGTTTTGAATTACCTAATTATTTCCATTTCACTTTTCAAAATGAATTGAGCCAGGTTAATTTGACCATTCATTTCTATAGTAATTATTTATATGTTAAAATTATACGTCATGACTTTTCCAATCTGAATCGACTTTGAAGAGCATAGCAAAACGGAACTCCAAGCTCGCACTTGAAACATAGCTTAGAGCACTCAACGTTAAATTACCTTTCAATCGAAAACAAAAAAATTAAAATCAGTTCATCCGTTGAGGTATTACGATGCCACAGACAGACAAACACACAGACTCACACACATAGCGGTGAAACTTATAACTCCCCTTTTTTAATTCGGTTTCAATAAAAAATGTTAGTTTTTTTATAAAGCTCAACTTTTTAATTTAAAGTGTTATTCTCTATCTAACCTTTTAGGATCTGACAACTCTAGGTTAAATCTGATATCAGAACACGATACCCCCATCAAACTCTACAAGTTTTCTTTAAGTTGTTTTTGATTAGTAAATTACAACACGAGCTTTTAGCCATAATAAATTAAAATGGTCCATCCTGTTTATTTTAGGTACGTGTCAGCTGAATGCCATTTGCATCAGATCTTTTAATTGTTTGGATTCAGTTAAGTGCAGTTTCTCTGTGAAATAAATCACTAATATATTGATTTATTGGAAAATTATCCATTCAGCATTAATTTATGTTTTTCACAATAGTACTTGACTTCCTTAATTTAAAAACAGAAGAAGTTGAATTAGAAATTATAATAATGTATTAAAATTCAAGTTTACTGCGGTGTCAAAATGGATAAGGTGTTGTGCACCTACTGGACAATTTCTAGCCGGAGCAAGCAAAAAACCGACTTCCTTAAGGCCTAGTCAACCATACCATTCGGAAATTATTCATGTTTCCAACACATCATAAGCTCCGACTACAGGAGAAATTCAATTTCATGGATAAAATACAATTATAGTCATGCAAACGATAACTGAATTTGATATTTTGACATTATATGTATGATATAATAAATATTATATGTATTGAGTTAGAGAATACACCAACTTGGGAAAAAAACAATCCAAAACAAAATGAGAATTTTTTGTGCTTTCTCGTTTAACATAAAGCTTGAATTATAAAAAAGAAAAAGCGAAACACCAGTATATTTTATGAGTTTCTTCACTGCTGAATATGGTGTTGTACTTTTTTTTTTATCACATTTAAATGTACCAAATTAAGAATAAATCATTTTATTCAAAATATAAGTAAAAGATACACAAGAAAAACAGTCTAATTGAATAATATTTTGTGAATTTTTAACATAAATTTAACATAAACACTTTTTACTATGGTACATGCATACACAAAATGTATGCGCGCTGACAGTGTAATACAGGTTATATAGAAGCTAGTTACTCTTGTCCATAATGCACTAAATAGGGTATTCTACTATTTTTGAAAAAGTACTTCAAAATGTTGATTTTGCTTATAAAAAGCCATCAAAAATTTATATCCGAAAAATACACACCCATTCTTGCCAAAAACTTAAATTAAATTTTAATCCTATTTTAAACTGTCAAACTTTCATTACACGAAATAACACAAATAAGTTTGACAGATATATTCATAGACATCTGGTTATAATAAATATAAATACTTATTATCAATGGATATAGTATACCCAGCTGTCTACACTGAACTAATGGCTACTACCGATATGACATCACAGCAAGGCTTGGCCGCGTTTTAGATCACGTGATATACAGCTTAAAAATTACGATTTTTAATTTTAATATTTTAAAAGAAAAATGTGCTTTTATGACTCGAAATTGGAATATTTAAGTATATTTTTATATAAATTTTAACTTTTTTCAAATTTCATAATTTATTTTTGACTAACGATAATACCCTATTACAGGAGTTATTTTTTATTTAAATAGGTTCAGTATCACGTACTCAATGTAGATGCTTAAAATCCTTACAAAAATGAAGGCGAAATGCCTTCGTTTTAACGAAAACCGTTTTGGGTTATATCTCCATAACCGTGCACTTAAGAACGAAAATGAAAATAATCTTTATTGTAGATAATTAAATTACCAATTTTTTTTTCCAAAACGGTTTTCATACAGGAACTTCCCCCGCCTACTCTTGTAAGAATTTTGTGCTATTACATTCAGTACGTGATACTGAACTTTTTTAAATTAAACAAGTAAAAACAAACAATTGACTCAGTAAATTGTTGGAATACCATGTATAGACAGTGTTGATTACTCTATCACATTACATTTACATACATGTCACACATACATAGCTGAAAATCCCATATTAATACATACTATAAAATTTGCATCTAATGTATGCCCTCGCGAGTAGACAGTGATGTTTACGAAAAATGTTTCGAACAAAAGTTGTTTATTTTTTAATAAGGAGCATTTTTTATACTTAAATTTTTGTTCTATCCCTAACGGTTGTACGGACCCAAGACTAAATTGACCTATATGGCTAATTTACGAACTCGACCTCACTTTTTACGTCCTGAGTGCGCTGTTCCGCTTGATACCTTTTCTCGTTTTTGAGTTATCGCGTTCACAGACGGACGGACGGACGGACAACGGAAAATGGATTAATTAGATGATGCTATGAACACCTATACCATTTTTTTTTCGTAGCATGTAAAAAATATTCAATTAGTTCAAAAAATTGCATTCGTGTCTTGAAGTCGAATAGCCTAATTGGTAGGGCGCTTGACATGAATCAACGAAGTCCGGGTTCGAGTCCTGGTTCGAGGGAATTTTTTTCAATTCTTTTTAATTAAAATAACTAAACAATATATTTGTCAATTTAGTTTACACTGTATATGCATCATATTAAAATATCAATGATAATCGAAGAGACCATGATGTAAATAAATATCGTATGCATGATTAAAAGTAAACAACAAAAACATAAAGTAATAATATTTTTAAGCGTTACAAACTAAACTTAATATACTATGTATATTTCATATACACATGGTATAAAAATAACTCCTGTAATTCAATGCAGAAAAAAATTCTCTATAGTCTGAAGTAGTGTGTGTTTATAAATACATATAATAAGTCAAAATGTATTCCAACTGACTAGTGAAGAATGACTTATTTAATAGTCGTATCATCTCATGTGTTGTTTGAAATGGGATGTGAACTTGAAACAGTAGATATTATGAATTCACTCATTTAGTCAGATGTTACAAAATACATGGTTGTGTTGTTATAATGAGTTATATTCACATTAAGAGATACTTTTTATATAATATTAAAGGTGAAATTACATGCTTAGTTTCTAAAAGGGAATGATATTTCATAATTTATTGTAGAAAATAACATTTTTAAGAAAATTTGCGAAAACCGTTTCCCATTTCGATAATGGATTCTATTTAAATTCGACATGTAGCTTAAATTTTCGTAAAAATAAAGTAATATACTACCTGTTCAATTAGAGCAAAAATGATGCTGTGTAAATACAGCAAATTAGACCAGATTAGACCAGGCGTCCTTTAAGATAGGTACATTCTTTCCTCACTAAAGTTTGCCTTGATGTAAAGACTAAAACTCGGATAAGTTACAGGTTTGTTTTTTTTTCTTGTTCGAATCCAATTTTTTTACCTAAGAAATAAAAAATTTTAAACAAAATCGTCTTTCAAGTAATCGAAATTCAATCTATCATCATTATTAAGTAACAATGGTTAATCATACAAAAAGAATTAAATCTCCTACAGTTTATCTTGAAACTCAATATCTCGAAATATGTTTACATAAGTTAATTGTTATAAGTATTAAATATCTTCAGTGCACTGATTAATTACAACCAACAAAAGTTAATTGATTTATGTTTTATTATTATTAATTTTTTGTGTATAATATTTCTCTGGTTTTTTTTGCCACTTCGCTAAATCTTCCCTATTCCTATATTAATTTCCATGATTTACCTTTCATTTTAAAGCTAAGTGTGCGGGCTAATGACGAAAAATAGACTCACATTATAAAAAGGTATCGACGAACCACAGAAAAATAACGATTTTCTGTTCTATACATGCTGGCAAGATAGGATTTTCAAAAAATTAACTCGAAATAATCAAATTAAAAGATAAGTTCGAAAAATTTCGATTTCCACAATGATAATCTAGAATGATAATCTAGAATGAGCAAGTATATGTTTTTTTTTTTTTTTTTTTTTTTTTTTTTTTTTTTTTTTTTTGTTTGTAATAAATAAACTCAAGACCAACTTCGATTAAAAAAATTTTTCTCCCAAAAAATATGGGATATATTTTTGATTTAAAAAAAAATTTTGATTTAGCCAAAAAAATTAAAACTCATGAAATTGAGAGCTATGAAACAAAAGAACGTAAAATGAGGGCAAGATAGTTCAAGACTATAGCGCGATAGCGTCTGTTTATGGAGATGAATTTATCCAGCGAAGCTGGTGGGAAACTGCTAGTCAAACGTAATTTTAAGATTAACTTGACTAAAAAAATTCGAGATTTTTTAAAACAACTAAAATTGAAGTATACTTAACTGTATGTTATTTTGGAAACGATACTTACGACTGACCTTATTATACATTTATTTTTTTTGGTAATGTAATGTTTGTGTATGTAGGTCATATGAGAGTGTCACCAATTTTATTTTATGTTTTTTTAAAATATCAAATGAAAAATAACTATGAGTTGTTTAGAGAAATCTCTATATATTATAAATGCGAAAGTAGGCATGTTTGTTTGTTTGTTTGTTTGTTACGTTTTCACGCTTAAACTAGCGAATGGTTTTTAATGAAACTGTACAGCAATATAGCTGATATATCAAAATAACACATGAACTATAATTTATAAAGATTTAATTTGACATTTGACATTACCATAAATAACAGATTTCTGTAAAAATAGTCAATATAAAATATTTCACGGCCATCTTCTCTGATATACTCAATGAATAATTACAATTAATAAATAAAAATAATTACTATTAAAAGAAAATAAAAAACCATACATTTATTTTACCTGTGTAAAATAATCCTTACCATTATTTCGAGTGTTATAGAAAGGGGATAAGCGAGAGCAATCTTTATCAATCTTTATTTTTAAGCCCAGCGAAGCGGGTGGGTATCACTCTAGTATTTTGTATAAAACAAAAATTATGAACACTTTTACCTTATATTATATCGTTGTATATCGTTTTCATCAACAGTTAAAATTTGATCAATAAATAAATAAATAAATAGTATTTATCTATTTAAATATTTAATTGAATTATTTCCATTAGTATCATTACCTTGCTAATGTAATAATTGTAGATAATTGAAATGATATAGCTTAGCTATATATTAAATGCTTTTAAAACACGAAAGTGTTTATTTATTATAATTATTTTTTTCCACTTTCTTTCTCATCTACAATTTTTATTTTTATTTTTTTATTATCGTATGTATGTTATAATAATAGTTTTATATTATTGTAATTAATTATATAGAAAGGGACAGGAGTAGTTCACTATCACTGGTACATCTGTATGTTATTACCCAGGAAACATACAAGTCACAAGTGAAATTTACAAAATTTAAAAAACCTTCGGCAAATTTTTCAGTTACGGAATCCTAAACCTGCACTTGAAATATATCCAAGAAAACTCTGCATTAAATTATATTCCTTCTTAAAGCTTTTTCCAAACTGAGCCAATTTTGAAGATCATCGCTAACTTTTTAGATTTTTAGCGTACGTAAACCACAACGCGTACTTGAAAACAAAAGTTTAGGCGCTAAGATGCCACAGACAGACAGACTGACAGACACACACACTTAGCGGTCAAACTTATAACACCCCTTTTTTAGTTTGGAGGTTAAAAATGACTACAGATAGTAGTATTTTTTAGACTAAATTATAAGTATTCAATGTGTCATCTTTAGGATCTGATTTTTAAGTAGTAATAATTGAGAGCCCTTAAAGAATTATTTTTTCTGAACGATAAAAACGTCAGATGACATTTTCTTCTGGTATCTATAGGGTGTCCTTAAATTAACGCAAGAAATAATACAGGATTATATATGGAACAGCCTATCTTAAAAATTTATAGCCAATCAGATAAAAGTCCAAGGTTTTGCTGGGTGCATATGAACTTTTCTGTCGAATTTTTCTTTGAGCATTTTGCATAAATTTACCCTTCTTTCTTTTATACAGCTTTAAATTACTTTCTTCACGGCGGGGGTAGCGGATATGTAGGGGATGGTGTCCTATAATGATTTTCCTACGAAATAATGTAATTTATAGCCAAATTATTCGAAATATTAGTAACGTTGAAATAATATTGGTTTTTTATTCATTTGTTGCAATATTGAAATGCCCAGTTTCTTTTGATTTGATCAAATTTTTAGAACTATTCAATTTTTCTCAATAGGGACCATTTTACTAACCTTGTTATAACAGTAGGCAAAAATTATTAATCATTGTTCTCAAATTTCTTTTAATTGTTTCTGATTTATTGTAAAGAATTAAATTTTTATTTCAATGAAAATAAAATGATTTCATAATTTTTTGTGAGTAAAAATAAATAACTGAAAGTGAATATTTATTATTTCATTTATTGTTTGATCATGAAGAATTATAATTAAAATCGCAAAATGCTTACATCATATTGAAAATATTATTTTATTTCGATCACATTGTATAGAATGTTGTTGACATATAATATCTGTTTTGAAACGCAATCCACTTTTTTAAGATCAAATATTTTTTTGGTAAAAATTTCGTTAAACAAAGATACTCTCATACAGTCTTCGTTGGCAGTGTATCACGACTACTGCAGAAGTTGTCACAGTGGTGAAGAGGAAGAGACAATGTCTCATCTTCTCTGTCACTGCCCAGCTCTTTTCATGAAAAGATGGACTTACTTAAGCCAGCCTCTCTTTGGCGACCTCTCCGAACTAAAGTCACTCGACGTCAAAGCCCTTCTGCTGTTCTTAAACAGTTCCAAATGGTTCATGGGGTAGTGGCCGGGGATGGGCCAAATCCATTTACGGTATCACAACGGACCCTATGGTCTAAGTATGTCCCACCACAGGAGAGCCACTCTAACCTAACCTAACAGTCTTTGGTCTTAGCCTTGGTCTCGCTCATCACTACTCCAAATAACTGTAGTGTTATGATACTGATACACAGTGTACCTATTTATTGTATGTTTGTATTTTGAACCCATAATGTGTACAATGTAATTAAACAAAACATAAAATACATAAGCGAGGCAATTTACAGTTCATATACAAATGTGATTTTGATTGATTGATTGATGAATGTGATGGATATGTGATTATGTCCTCTAAATATATATATTTATTATTATATACATATATTTATTTATATACAATATCAATAATATTATATATATAATGATCAAATCGTATTATATCGATGCTGATTTCAGGATCTCGTATCTAGAAAAAGTTATACATTTTCTAACTAAATTAAATTCAGTAATAAAGCTTTAAAAACTTATCAATTTTCAACCAGTTTGTAAATTAACACTCCCTTGGGATTCCCTTAATGACGAGCATTTTCCTTTTCTGTTGCAAAGGATAAAAATATGAAGTATTTATCATATCAATGATAAAAGTAAACAAACTTGTGCGATAAATAAATTGCTACGTGTACTCTTCAAGGCCCTTTTCACACCATATGTTTTCGACCACACGGCCAATAAAATACACGGCTATTTTCCATCACAAACTCAGTGTGGTTAAGTGGTTACTATGGTTACATAATCGTCGACGAAAGAGACGAAAACACAAACGTCTTGTTGGGTGCATCCTATTGATGAAAGGAGAGTGAAAGTGGTCTTATGATTTATCTAAGGTCTGTCTTTCCGAAGAGTATAATCGAAATTTTTGCATTAGTATGTTCTCTAGGGTAACTGATTGTAAGACTTATAAATAATATTTTTTCAAACGAACCCAACACTTTATAACATATTAAAAATTGAAACACGGTAACACATTTTTTGTGTATATCACTATATCAGTATCGATGTGAACGCCATACTGATTTGGCCAAAGGATTAAGGGAGTAGTAACATTAGTAATAATTATGGCGGACCGGTCAATGCAGTATGGGTGTCAGGTCCACACTGGTTGGTGATACCCACAACACTTCTGGCCTTCTATTCAATAATTACTTATGTTAAAATAGATACCTTAATATCTGTCTCTATACCTTACCATCATTGTAGTAAACGCCATACATTTCGGTGTAGACACCGAATGCTAGAAATATGACACCGAATTATACTTCCAAATTGTTTGCAACTATTCACAAATTGTTAGCAAGCTAATTTACCTGAATATATTTTAAAAAAACAGTTATCTGCATAGAATTTTCGATATTAGTCTTTTCTCTCACTTAACCGATATTTGTTTAATTTGATTTATGTTTGATTATTTTTATCGCACTATCAATTATACATTATTTTATATAAAAAAAAAGGGTTTTAGTATTGAATGGAAGCATGAAGCAATCATTTATAATTAATATTTTTCTATAGGGAAAATATCTTTATATTCCATTGAAGTCGTAAATAAAGACAATACGTTTAATTTTTTTTTAGAATTTCTTTTAAATGAAAGAGACTTGAAAGATTTTAAAATTACTTAAAATATTCCCTTACGTATCTAGACTTGCGCCCATTTTCACAAAAAAACAACGTTTTCCGTAAAATTAATCTATTTTGAGGTATTTATAAAAGCGATCATTGTCAAAAATCATTCATAAGGAAAAAAGTGCTAGATTTTAATTATTGTAAATATTTTATTGGTAAGTTTTTTGAACTTAAAGAAATTATTTTGTACTTTATAGTTCAGCTAGTTACAAGAGCGTATTTTTTTAACTCTTATTTATTAATATTATGGAATGTTATCTGCGCTTCAACCATCAAGATTTTTTATTTAATCGTTGATCCTGAAGATCACTATCAGGCTAATCCAAGTATCGATTCAATCATTACATTTTTTTATCAAAAAAAATGTATTTTTTGAAAAAAATATACTTATAAAATAATTGTATGCAGTGTATTTATTTTTTACTGTGATTTGAATCTGTAAAACGAGAATAAACGTATCTGATGATAAATCACCAAATGTAGATGTTTATTTACAATTCAAAACTATAATTAACTGATATAGAGATAATTGTTTATTATACGAAGTATCAGTGCATGTTTTAAACAACACTTTTATAACAGATGTTAATCTACAAATATAGATTACACGCTTATAGACAGCGCAGATATCGCAACGAAACCTGTGTAGGTACCTGTGGTACAGACGGCTATTGGATCCTTTAATATATCGATATAAGAGAAGTTATCACTGTCAGGGCTTAAACCGAAACTTTTGAATGTCATTTTTGCCCGCAAAAACTTTGAAAACAAATACCTTCGAAAATAATATAATAAGTATGTATGCGTTCGGAAATGTGCGCCTAATGCTCAAGAAAGATTCATATCTTCTAAGCTCATAAGAGATGGAATACCGGCTTACTGTGTTGGCTTAAAACATTAGCATTTCGGGTATATTAGATTACCTTTTTTAGAAGCAAAAAAATATTTCATCTTTCAGCAAGGTTCCATACTTTTTTAAAACCTTATATACCTATAGAAGTAAAAAATTAAATTAAAATTCTTTTGTCTTAAATTATAATATTCTGTCTTACTTTTAAATTCAAAATAAACTTCTAGGTAGGTATTATTTATTTGTTTACGTTATAAATAACGTAGAAATGTGTAAATAACTTTCAAAAATAAAATAAATAGAATAACATTTGATATGAAATTATGAACGGTTGTTACTATGTCAAAAACAAAAACGACATTCACCGTTTACTCATTATTTCTTTGATTTGTTTTATTGTAATAATTATTACAACAAATAATTTTATATAAATAAAATTTTAAGTAATGAACTTTAATTTTAGAACAAAAATTAAATGAATAATAATTATTTATTTTGTTATATAAGAATTATCAAAAATAATCAATGATAATTTTATTAACACAAAAGCCACTTTAATTATAACTTCTACAATTTATTTAATTAGGTATACTATGTTATTTTTGAGATACTTGAATCCTATAAAACTATATTTTGGTAATAAGTAAAGTATTTCTGGCATTTCTGGCAAAATAAAACCTATCTAGGTGGATTTTTCGTACCGAAAAGCTCCTGCATACAAAATTTCATGAAAATCTTTGGATGCGTTTTTGAGATTCCAAAACATTACCTAATGTAATCAAGCAAACAAAATAGTTTATAAACATTCTGAAAATTTTACCATGTATATTTGAAACAAGATGGGTCCTACGGACCCAAGACCCAATTGACCTATGTTGCTCATTTACGAACTTGACCTCACTTTTTACGTCCTAAGCACGCTATGAAAATTTCAACTTGATATCTCTTTTTATTTTTGAGTAATCGTGATGACAGACGACCGACAGACAGACGGAAATGGACTAATGAAGTGATTTTATACACACCTATAGCAAAATTTTTTTAGTATCATCAATATTTATAAGCGTTGTAAACTTGGGACTAAACTTACTATACCTTTTATATATTTCATATATACAGGATATAATATACATAGTACGTTAAATTAATTCCCAAGTTTGTAACGCTTAAAAATATTGATGTTACGAAAAAAAAATTTGGTATTATAGGTGTTCATAAAATCCCCTTATTAGTCCATTTCCGGTTGTCTGTATGTCTTTCTGTCGTCTGCCTGCCCGTCTATTATTACGAAATTTTTATAGCGTGCTGAGGACATAAAAAGTGAGGTCGAGTTCGTAAATGAGCAACATAGGTCAATTGGGTCTTGGGTCCATAGGATCCATCTTGTAAACCGTTAGAGATAGAACAAAAGTTTAAATGTAAAAAATGTTCCATGTATAAAAATAAACAACTTGTGTTAGAAACATTTTTTCGTAAACATCACTGTTTACCCGTGAGAGCGCATAATATGCACAAATTGTAGTATTATATGAGTATATCAGTTATATATGTGTGACATGTATGTATGTGTAATGGGACAGAGTAATCAACACATGTCTATACATTTGTTTTCACTTGTTTTAAATTACATGTAGGCAATAGGTTTATTTTATGTTGAAATTTGGATATCATTTTTTCATTTTCTTTTTGCATAAAATATAAATTTTTTTCCAATTTATTTGTATGTGCTAGGTATGAAGTATCTTGTTCGTATGTTTATTTTATATATTGAAAGTAAATTAAAAATACATCATTTTTATTATTTTAAGATGATATAAATTTATTGAAAAACATTGAAAGTCATTAAATGTATTAAAATTTTGGTATTAAAAATATATAATTTTATATTTATGTTATCATTTTTTATAAAGCTGAATTTTATGTGAGTTTAGAGACTACAAGCGGTGACATTTGAAAATTACCGCGATAATTGTAAATTGTTATATTTCGGTCAAAAAGTTCTTGTTGTTTCATGAAAATTGGTCGTAATTCTTACAATAAAGAAATAAAAAAAATTAATCTGATTTTATCACGCATTTTTTTAGCTTGATATATGTATCTTTTATGTAACGGAATCGCTGAACGTGATTTTCATCCCCTCCAAATCATCATCGGATTGAATTGATGTACACTTCCGACTTTCTCAATCTTTGAACTGGCCAATTTTTCATACCTTCATTTTAAACAGTGCAGTCACTCATTTTAACAAGTGAAAACAAACAATGACCTGAGTTAATTGTTGAAATACCATGTATAGATAGTGTTGATTACTCTGTCACATTACACATACATACATGTCACATAAATATAATTGATATACCCATAGAATACTACAATTTGCGCTTAATATGCGCTCTCACGGGTAAACAGTGATGTTTACGAAATAATGTTTCAAACAAAAGTTGTTTGTTTATTATTTAGGAACATTTTTTACATTTAAACTTTTGTTCTATCTTTAACGGTTTACAAGATGGATTCTACGAACCCAAGACCTAATTGACCTATGTTGCTCATTTACGCGCTCGACCTAACTTTTTACGTCTTCAGCATGCTATAAAAATTTCAGCTTGATATCTCTTTTCGTTTTTGAGTAATCGTGATGACAGACGGACAGACAACATACAGACAACCGGAAAGGAATTAATTAGGTGATTTTATAAACACCTATACCAAAATTTTGTTCAAAGCATCAATATTTTTAAGCTTTACAAACTTTGGACTTAACTTAGTATACCTTGATATATTTCATATACATGGTATAAAAGTATTCACGTCAAAATAAAATGAAAATAAAATTTGAAAAATGTTTAATTTGTTTAATGTGATATGAAAAATGTATAATTTTCCATAAATCACTCATACAAAACAACAGTAGACTAGATATGTATGCTAAGTGATAAGAATAATATGCTAAATGAAATAATTAATTTAATAGAAATATTTAGTATAGTCACGAATAAGAAAGTAAAAACTTTTAATTAAATAAAAATAACAATATGAAAATATTTATTTTTCTTGATATTGTAGTAAATATGAATCATAAACGATATGGTGAATATATACAGGAAATTTATTAACATTCAAGAGAAGATTTTCTCTTTTAAGAATTCTGGAATGTGTAGTTTATTATTACAATTTTTTAACCGACTTCAAACAAAAAAGGACGAGGTTATCAATTCGACTATATATTTTTTATGTGTGTTACATCAGAACTTTCGACTGAATGAACCGATTTTGATGATTCAACTTCAAAAGAAAATCATTTCTAAGACAAATTAAAATGAACTAAAAAGTAAAAAAATTACGATAATAAAATGTAGTTAAAATTATTGTTATTTTTGGAGTCGGTGTCAGCCGTTGAAGCTAATGTAGCAAACTGCTCTATCAGAGTTTTTTCTTTGGCTGACACCGACTCCAAAAGTTACAATAATTTTAACTATATGATATTATCGTTATTTTTTTACTTTTTAGTGCATAATAATTTGTTTTGGAAAAGTTTGTCTTTTGAAGTCGGTTTTTTTAAATATAGTTTTTTTAAACGAAATGGACATAATATATAAACTAAAATTATTCTACCTTGGATATTTTTGAAACAGTGTTAATGAATATAACACAATCATTTAATTAGTACTAATTGCAGAGAAAGATTTACATATGCGTTTTCTATATTTACTGTATCTATGATTATACAGTAAATAACGAAGGTAAACATTTTCGATAAAAGATTCGAAGTTGCTTTTTAAAACAACATCGGTTTCGAGTTCCAACAATTTTTCATCGAAACTTGTTTTTTGTAAATAAAACAGATCAAAATCCAGACAAAAATCTGTTCCTACAGTTACGAACACATATTTGTATAAATCGTTATAGTAAAGTCGAAAAAAGTACTTTTTGGGGTTATTTGTGCAAAACTACTTTTTCAATTTTCCAATAACAAAAATGAGGAAAAACGAGAAAATTTATTACTGTGGCACGAAACTTAACTTCTTAATGAAGACAAATTTTAAAACGGTTGTTTGCGGATTGCATTATTTAGGATTTCCGCCGAATCAGTTGAATTTACGAGACAATGTTTCAATTAAAAGTTTTTAGTTATTTTTTTAAGCAAATTTTGTTTGAAACTGTTTTTTGGAATCCCGATGGATTAGGCCAACATTCGAAAATGTGCGATAAACTTATGATGGCTGCACTGGCAACACAAACTTTTACGTTCAGGAGCATTTTTTATACGGGACCCTGCAAAAATTTTCCATACGAAAATTATTCATTCTCAATGACCGATTTTATCAGATCTATATTCATTATAAGTGAAAAACTCATCATATTTATATTATGAGTCATTTAAAAATATTCTGATGGTCGTACTGCAACTATAACTGTATCAATTTTATTTGCTTGTTTTTGTAAAAATAAAAACATGTTTACAAGATATAAAAATAAAATTTCATTGTATGTGATAGATACCTATTTATAAATAAAAATGTAATTATAATTTATTTGACAATAAAATTTTGTGGTTATTTTTGTTCGCAATTAATAAATATTTTATTACATAATTAAACTTCCGTTGACATAATTGTATTATTCTTGAAATTGTATTCATTCGTACACCTACAATATTGAGTTTCATTTAGCTTTTTAACGTTGAACGAACATCATATGTATTCGATATTTTGAACATTTTATCGATGCCATTCATTGCAACGCGGTATAATAAAATAGTAAAATATAACTTTTTCAATTATTTGAGTGTCAAATTTTCTATTAAAATCGACATTCTCTCCAGTATAGGTGGTATTTTTTTTTTCATATTAGAAACTCGTATGACAATCAAATTACAATTATATAATCTACAAAGTAAAAATTTGTCATTGAGTTGAAAAAATTACACATTACGTCTACAATATGGTAGAGTTGGTAGGAAGCTTTGCATGAAATGCTGGTAGGGCGTGAATCGATTTCCTCTATCTCCTATGTTCAATTGGTATATGTTTTTTTTTTCAATTCTCTTAGAATAACGGTACCGAAGGTATAAAATTAATTCAATACGTATTTTTTGCTTAATTACATTAAAAATTAACAAAAAAATTTTTAAGATATCATTACAATTAAATTAAGTGGTGGAGAAACAAAGCCTTTAGATAGCAAAGAAATAGCTTCAGCTTCCTTAGAATGCAAAAGGTTTTATATTTGATTTCCAAAATGTGTTGTAATGGTATCAGATATTTAGTACCGGAATTATAGTAAGAGAAATGTCGTTGAGAGTTTCACTTTATACTTTAGATTCCGTTAAAATATGTACCTACTGTGAACAATTTGATCAAACAAATTAGGTTTGAAAACCACGCGGGCTACGTGGCCTATGAAGATTTTTATATCTGAATATCGTTTACCGGGTAGTTCCAAGGTTTTCCAGGTTAGTAAGAATAACTTTTGGGACAAAGTTCCTTATTGCTAGTTAAAAATTTTCAAGAGTCCAGTGATACGGCTATCCACTAAGGCACCCGGCGAATAATTATAACTATTTTTAATTTATTACTTATTTTTATTTTTACTAAAACGGCTAAAGCTTTTTTTTCCTATAAAATGAAACAAGTTTCATGCTAATATAAAGTGGCTATAAAATTTTAGAAAAACTTAATTTTGTTTAAATACTTCTTAACAGAATTATATTTATTTTTATGAAACATGAACTTGTTGAATTGAAAAAAAAAAAAAAAAAAACTTAATAATGAAATGTCAAAACTTCCTCTTTGATAGTTTTTAATAAATCATTGTTTTTATTATTATTAATAATCAAATGAATATGATTATAAATAATGTTCAAGGACGTATTTAATTATTTTAATGGAGAAATGGAAAAAATTACATAAATTATAAACTCATTGTACTTTAATATAACGCATAAAATTAAACATTAAATAATTCATTGAAGCATACAGTTTAAAAATATAGTTATATGAAAACATTTATTATAAAATCTCAATGAGGGAAAAATATTTAAAACAAGAGATGTAACAACTAACTAAGTAAATAGTTTCGATTCTCTGTATATACTGAAATCTATGGAATTTAGTACAAAACTTTCAGAGTAAAATTCCTTTAACACGTTTATATGAACTAAACTCGACCGGATATCTGAATGATATGAAATATTGCAAATATATACTTTAGACCGTGAGTCGGAAAAGATGCTTTGTAAAATGATCAATACATACTTGAAATTTCGTGAGTAGCTTCCTTTTGTGGAGTCTATCAAACTGCTTTGTACTTTGCTTTTTTTGAAAGCGTTATCGTTCTGAAAATTTGTCGGAAACTGTGACGACTTGATAACATTCATAATTATTTATCAATTGAGCAAAGATGAACTACGTATGTATCGAAAGGCAAAAATACCTAGGTACGACATGTTCGAGGTCGTAGACAAGCTCATCGGTGCAGTATTTTTGTCGGAAAAAAAATTTTATTCTTTAATAATTACTAATGTGATTTATCAAGTGATCATAGAGTCCGACAAATATCTTGTTGAGTTTTTTCAGACCGATAACTTCAATATTACGTCATCGTGTTCATTTTAGAACGCAGCGCTTTCGAAAAAAAGTCGCACAGACAAGTTTGGTAGACTCGCCAAAAAAAAGCAACTCACGAAATTTTAAGTATGTATTAATCATTTTACTAAGCACCCTTAGTTTTCCACGGTCTACCAAAAATTCGATAACAATGCGGTATTATTCAATAAGTATCATCGCACTCAGGAAGGCATATGATTGGTGATGCTTTGGAAAAGCCAGGAAAGCCAGGAAAATATATAAGCAAAGATAGATAATATAACAATTCGATATACTCTGTATATTCTCCACTACGTTACGGATCATCAAGGTTTTGTGGCTAACCAAACTTTTACGGTAGCGTTTTGGCAACGATCATTTGAATAAATGAGCTAAAAACGCATCTCGAAGACTAATTACTCTTTCATTCATTTCAAATACATATCAAGGAAAAAAAATATTGGAATTTGAACACAAATAAATAATTTACTAATAACATTGTAAACATGAAACACACATATTAAGAAAATGAACATAAGATTAATTGTAACAAACTTATATAAATCATTGCTTCTTTCAAAAGGCGTGTAACATCAGCAAAAATTTTCAAATTTATTATAAAACTTTTCTTCTTTTTCTGGATATACATAAACATACATATCGTAGTAGCAAATGTGTAAATGAATGTAATTTAAGAATATGTATCTCTTGAGGAAAAATACAAATTACAACTAATAATAATTAAATATATGTACAGAATGTTCAAGAAATTGTTGACTTTGATTATTTTTTGATGGTGTGTAAAATATGTCGGTGATTTGGTTTTTTTATGAATATTTACCCCCTTAAATAAAGAAAGGCTGTGAAATAATGAAAATTTACGCTTCATAAGCATGATCGAAAAATAAGAATGAATTTTTTTTGAATTCGAGTTGAGACATAGTTATTGAAATAAATACTACAATAGGTTAGGTTAGGTTAGGTTATATTGACTGCCCACGAAGGACACACTTAGTCCTAAATAGAACCTATTTAGATACCATATATGAGTTTTACCAATTTTTTCGCTATTTTCATTTATCAGCTCCTCAATTATTTGGAGAGTGCACCTCCTTCATGCATATAGCATGCACAGCAGCTCCTAAAACTTAAATTAATTTTTGTTGTGATGGCGGTAATCGAACCCGCTACCTTAAGCATACCACGAATGGAATTGGTTACACTTTAACCAATTGAGCTACTAGGGTCGATAATAAATACCACGATACTCGAAATAAAATTCTATTTAAAAAATATAATTAAAAAAC
The DNA here is from genome assembly GCF_905475395.1 of Chrysoperla carnea. NCBI lineage: Eukaryota > Metazoa > Arthropoda > Insecta > Neuroptera > Chrysopidae > Chrysoperla > Chrysoperla carnea. Next base: position 17,172,439 of record NC_058339.1, read on the forward strand.
ATAAATATCGACCTTTTTAATCAGAAACTATATTAGAAACTATAATTTTATAATTATTTTCTGATTTAGTGTTTCTACACAGAAAAAACTCATCAGTTTATAAGCTTTTATTATTGTTAGGTCTCTATAAAACATGAATTTATGATAATACTCTTTCCTAGAAAACCCCGTGTCGCTAAACGTAAATAAATAAACAACTGCCTACATTATTAGAAAACAGCAGAAATTAAACAATATAATTTTTTACAACGCCCACTCGGGAAGTAGACTTTTCGAGCGCTGTATGTCACCTTCAAAATACACAATAATCGCATACTTAACTATATGTGTTTCATAAACGCACATGTTCGGTTATAGGTGTTTCATAAACGCACATGTTCGGTTATAGACTACATAATTGTATGTACTACTGACACGCCATCTGTACTAAAAAAAAATAAGTAATCAATCTTAACCCTCATTTATTAAAGTTACCACACTGATTGTGTCAAACGCGAGTGTTACATACAAAAAAACAAAATTAAAAATTGAAATTAAAATGAACGAGCAATAAAAATTTGTATGCAATAAAATTTAAATTTAAAATAAGTAAATAAATCATTTCTCAAATTGATAAATTTCTCTCAAAGTCAACTTCCCGAGCGATTGTTGTAAAAAGTATTGAATGCTACTTGCGGAATAACTAGCAAATATGACAGTCGTGATTACGGCATTCGCTCTAAGGTTATGAGACATTCTTATGAAGACTCGTGTGGTTGTCGCAACTCGCCTACGGCTCGTAGCGACATCTACCACACTCGTCTTCATAAGAATGTCTCATAACCTTACGCTCATGCCGCAACACCACGACTGTCAGATTATTTGCTAGTTATCCCACTTGTAGCATTAATAACTATTATTTTACAAACACATGTTAAATAATGCCAACATTGGGAATAAAGGGAACATAAATATATTCCTGTTTGTAACACATGTTCAATGAATTCATATTTGTTAAAGCATTTTCCAGGGTGGAAGCAAATTTTGAATTTTATCCTATCTCAAAATGTCTATCCAAATATATTGCTTAGTACGTCCACAAATATTTAGATTCGATAAACGAAGAGAGGACCAACGTGGGCTTCCAGGGTTACCTCAAGGGTCGCAACAGACCTCACCTACTTTGCTATGTTTTCATTGGAAGGGATTTAATTTAGAAAATTTAAAAAACACACGACATTTATCGGGTACGAGACCCTAAACTCGCACTTGAAACGTATCTAAGAACACTCTTCTTTAAATTACCTTTTTCTTCAAAGCATTTTCAAAACTAAACCGATCATCGAAACTTAGCTAACATTAAAACATAGCTAAAAACAATCTCCATTGAATTACAGTGTTATTGTTGTTGCAATTCGATAGCTTTTCAATAATACAACAAATCAATGTAAGCGCCAAACAAATCAATTGTGGAAGTGTGTGAATTTAGCTAAACATCACAGCATTTTGCAAAACGTAATACATTTTCGAATAAAAACGATTCGCTATATATGTGTTTATTTAGGCTTTCCAGCACACAACGGATTTCATTGTTCAGTTACTATCGATGTATAGATTCATAGCTATACCTGAATATTATTAAGTACATGTATAATTTTCTTCAATATCCTGTGTTCTATATTTTCAGTGTAAGCGGTGTAAATATAAACTATGAAGACATTAAATAAAAAAAGTAAGAGATATGTCTAAATGTTAAATTTCATTAAACATTCCTATGTGAAAAGAATAAGATATATTTCAAACAGAAATTCACGCCTAAAAAGTCAATGTCATGACTATTATTTAGTTTTTTATAAATCCTAATTTGAATTTACATGTTCTTCGTAGATAATCGAAAGCTGAATCAATTTCATATTAAAAATCGATTCAGATAACAAAACTTCCTAAAAAAATTGGTAGCAAATAATTGTATAGTTCGATAAAAACCTTGAAAAATGTTAACCATGGTCTCCATGGTCTCCAAAGGATATACTATTAATACAGATAGAAAGGGTCCGGTTTCTAGCACAAAGACCAAGGGACCGTCTGTGCCCTTCTTAAGAACAACATGCCATCCAAAAAGCGAAATGTCTTCAGGTTATAGATTCTATTTAAGGCAACCTTCATTCCTTCATATGATATTGTCGAGGCCAGACGCCACGCAGCTCACAGCTTCTCCGCCAGGATAACTCCCAGAATTGATGTTTCAAAGGTTTCGGATCCAAACATTCTATTCCAAACATCCCGCAGGTTCTTGGAGGTGTAAATAACATGTAGAGAGGTTTCGTTATACATCATCAGGCTCTACAAATGGGATCACAAAAGATTCTCATTCTAAGAATTTCCATTACCCTTCTCAGCTGTGTTCTAGTTAGTTTCAACCGAGCACAGTCAAATTCTGAGTTTTGTATTGCCTTTAGAATCATGTAAAGAAAACCTATCTAAAATGTTAGTTTATGAATTCCACAAAAGAATTTCAAATAGGTAAAATAAGTTAAGTTTTCCAGCATTCATTAGTTCAAAGAACTTCATTGATATTTCAACGGATCTTTCTTTTCGTACGATAAAAGCTAAGCTGGTGGATATATTATAGTATAATTGATTTTTAATAAAACTTTATTGTTAATATTCTTTCTACAAGCCTGCATATGCCCATAGAACACCCTAACAATATACTGGCATGTAATACTTACATTTAATTTAATAATAAAAATGGTTTTTGTCTTTATCATAAATTTTTCATGATAATTTCAATTTACACCCATTTTCGTACCTATATACAACAATATATGAACTGATTATTAAATAATTGAATTGAAAGAAACATAATGAACCCTTTCTTAAATTATTGTTATTACTTGATAAGTTATTATTATTACTTGTTGAATATTTATTTATAACAATGAATAAATAAATCTATTTAAAAAAAAACTATAATTTATAGTAATCAACTATTTATGTATTTAATATTAAAAAAATTCGTAAATCAAGCTTTTAATTCAGAACCTACTAAAATGTAAAATTTAAAATAACGACTTGAGACTAAATTCACAATGAATATTTGTTTTATCTACGGTTCTTGTTTAAATAAAGCTCCCCTTGATGCTCCCCCTCTCAATGGTAAACTCTTGTCGTAGCAAACGCTATTTAGGATTCACATCTTATTCAGGTGTAGCGAATTTTAATACCGAAGACTTCCTTGATTCCTCTCTTTAACTTTCATTCAGGGATGAAGGCCAAAGCATCCTCACAATGTTTTATGCAAAGACCAAATTTAGGTAGAAACACCTATTTGGAGTCTAAATAAAGGCGGCAAAAGAGGCCTAATGAGGTAATCCAAAGACTGAAGGCAGCTTGAAATGCATATTTGTTGTCTTAGAAAATAGAACGAAGGAAGTCATCTGGGAATAAACTCAAGAAGCCAGAATTGTCAAGCGAAGTGGGCGGATAACGACTGCTATATAATAAAAACGGCAGCCTAATCGGAGAAAGTAAACCGAAGAAATAAACCAAAAATTTTGCAGGCCCGGACTATTGTTGTAATTACTAGATGGTTGGGTGAGTTTGTCGACTTTAGAGGAGTTGGTTGGATTTTGAAGTTTTTAGCCCTTGCGTTTAAAAATGGGACACTATTACAAAAATTAGTTTTGTCTATTTTTTCCCGTCCTTTTTTTCCTAAATGCTTTAAAGTTTCATTCGTTTCAATATTACATAAAGATGCCTTAATTAATACGTGCCTACGAATTTTTAGCTTATGTACAAATTCTCATAATCTTTGATTATATTGCCAGAAGCAAAAACAGAACTCTAGCCGTTTTGTCATAGCCATCTGACTAGGAGTCCGTTGTATATTCCCATTAAAATGGGGATAGGAGTGACTCCACTTAAGATTCAAATTTCAAACCAGGCTCTAATCCGGCTTTGCTTTAACTACCACCATTCACTGATTTATAATTACATAAATATACGTATCGCGCCAGTTTACATGAAAGTGACATTTAAAAAAGAAGAAGAATTGAATTAAAAGAAGTTATAGCAATTGAATAACTATAAAGACGCTTCCACAATGATAACATGCAATCTATATTCATTTCGGAAATAAATTTTTAGACAAAAATTCATTGGTATTGTAATTCAGTGATAACCTTAAACTTTTGATAATTCTTCGATAAATTGCCTTTCAAATGAAACCAAAAAAATTAAAATCGGTTAATCCGTTTAGGCGCTACGATGCCACAGACAGACACACACACATAGCGGTCAAACTTATAACACCCCTTTTTTAAGTTCGAGGGGTTGTTATCGCTGGAATTTGGTAGGTAATTTGACAAATAACAAACTTTAATAATTACCAACGTTTTTGTTTTAAATGTATTCGACTAACTAATGAATTTAATGTAAATTTGTATATTGAAAAATTTTCTCTTGTTGGTACATTAAGTACGAACAGACGTTGCTACACACGTGTTGGAAAATGCAATACGATTTTTCTCTATACTTAAATAGAAAATTTAATAAAACGAATATGTGTATACAATGGTTATAAAAAAGAAAAATATATTACTTACAAATTTCTTTTTTTTATGTACGACTATAAAAAATAACTATTAACTATCACACACACGTGTTCAAGTGATCTTGTATTCGAGATAAAAAATTAAAAGTATAATTAACTAATATTTACGATTACACAGACATTATCAAGAAAAAAATGTTTGAAAAATTATGAAGAACATAAGTCAAAAGCTAACAAAAAAAAAAAGAAAGAACAATTTTAAAAAGTATAACTTGATGGTACATCAGATAAAATTATCTCAAGGAAAAAAAAAGTAAATTATTTTTTGAAAGTTTAAAAATAAATTATTTTAAGGCATTCCGTTTTTAATCCTTGTGTTTACATTTAATAAAACATAAACCAACAACTGCTAAATAAAACATTCAGTTTTAAAATTCCGGGAAACTAGATAAGATTATAACTCAAACCAAAACCAACAACAAAAAATATACGACTAAAATGCATTCCATTGTTTTACATTATATAAAATATTTTAAAAGCAATTCAAAAAGTTAATTTATTTTATGAATAAAATGTTAATATTAAACAGATTTGTTTAAATTAAATAAGAGATTTTCGTTGTATAAACTTATTTATTAATAAAAAGTGTGATTTTATAATTTTTATGTTTAATTATTTAACATTAAAATTATAAAATCCATTAATACCTATCAACATACAAAAATCACGAAATAGTGGAATTAAATTAAATAAAAAATATTATTTTTAAATATAAATATTTTGAAAAAAAAAAGTATTATTCACCTTTAAAAATTTCCTATAATCAAAAATACTGGATTGAATAATATTTGTTATATTTTTATATAAAATATTATTTAAAAAAACCACTAAGATTTATAAATAAAATAAAAAATTGCCAAATTTATTTAATTAAACTAAAGTGGGCGGTTATTAACGTAATAAACACAACGTCACAATTTAAAATCAGATTTTGACGTAAAATTATTTTATAATAAATAATATTTGATGATTACGACAACGAAATATAATAATCATACTTTTGTTTCAATACATATAAAAATAAAAACCACGTCTGAATATCACGACGCACGCGGTGTTACTATTTCGTTTGACGTTCAACGAGCGGCGATGTGATGAATAAATATTATTATCATCATACTCTCTTCATGCCATGTACATTCTCTTCTATTCTCTTCTAGTTCGTTTGTTATGAATCTATGTGCTATGTGTGTGGAAGTACCTTGCAGATAGCATGTATTCTCTTATTTCTCTTCGGTTTTGTTTGTATAGTGAATTACTATATAATACTATATAGGAAATCATCATTACGATCATCTCTCCTCAATGGTTGTTTAACGTCGCGTTATGTCGTCAGACGTCGTTCTTTTATTATCGGCCGTTATCGTTTGAGACGATGTTACACGATGTTGATTGTTAAGAGAGGTTTTGTTGTGAACTGTTGATGTACAACAATTAAAGAATAAGTTTTATATCTATATAGACTATACCGTTATATGTACATTAAAAAAATTCAAGCAAAAAATACTTCTTAAAGCACAAGCTTTTTTTTCCTACAAAGGAAAAACAAATTTTTTTTGTAATACACCTGTTCATGATTGTATATACAAGTGTATCAGCCCTAGTGGTACAATAATGAAACGGGTAATATATTTGGATATACTTTTATCAAAACTAAAAATATATATATATATAAATCTGCAGGGGGAATATCTTTGTTATCATACAAAATAACCATTCTTGACATTTATTTTTAAAAGGTTATTTCTTTCAAATGTTGCCCATAGCTACGGTTAACATTTTCGATTCCGCAGTTCCAATTTTCGATGGCGCATCCGATCATTTCGAGTATTTATATAATCTTGACGGACACAATCCTTTTGATACCAAATGTCTTGGAGATCACGGACTTCAATTCCAGGAAACAAATAGTTCCTTATCATGGTAGGATAACGGATGCCAATGAAAGTTTCGTTTTGGCCGCTTTTGTTTGTACAGAAATTTGAACCGATAATCCATAAAAGCGTTCTTTTGTCTTGAATAAATAAATAATAGTTTCAAAAACACGATTTTTTAACTTCCTGAGAGATAAAAACGGAAAAGAAAAGATTATCAATAGTGTACATTATCAATTTTTGGCCGAAGCCGAAGCTGATTAATCGGCTATCGCCACAACCTTCGGCCGAAGCCGAAGGTTTAAGAAAATGATTTTAAAACTTTAATATTAAAGTTGATCTCTAGAATTTGATCTAGAGATTATGATCTCTAGAAGTACGAACTTATTGAGGCATTAGTTCGTAACAGTTCGTTCAATTCCGACGTTTGCTAGGAATCTTCGAATAAACCTTCGACTTCGGCCGAAATTCAGGCCGAAGCCGAAGGTTGGTCAAAGGTGGTTTTTTTGGCCGAAAGTAGCCGAAGCCGAAGTTTCGGTCGGACACACAATTGTCAATGACAAGTATATAGTAACACTAGGGTAAAAAATTAATTTTTTTGCGTCACAAAAACGTAACACAAAAAAAATTCAAAACTATAGGGGCTACCGTCGCATAAGTATAGAATTATTTTGAGCTTGAACTTGAACGAACAGTAAAAAATTGGGGTGGTGTGCTATTCCTTTTGTATTTCATATGTTGGCACTGAGAGTGCAGTTTGTTCAAAATATAATACGTACATTTCAATATGAATAGGCATAATTTTTGACAATGCCAAGAAAATGTTTTTAATTAATCAACATCAAATTTTTAATTAATAATTTCTGAATCATACCTGAATTATAATTACATATCATTAAATTAGGTATTTATAAATAAAACCTTTGTTATTTTAATTTTAGATTCATTCTATTATCAGAGTCAATAATCATCAATTATATTAGTCTGTTAAAAATATAGCAATATATCGTACAACAGCCAAAGGCGGTTCACTCCGTGTTTCCTAGTCTTTTCTACTTTAGCTTTTTCTTAGTATTTCGGTTACAAATTTTCATTTCCTATAGAAAACGTTAGAAATTCATACAATACAGTTATCTCAAACACAACAATTAAGTTTCAGTAAATTTAATTTAAAATCTAAAATGTGCGCAAAATAAGCTGATGGAAACAATTAAAAAAAAAAAAAAACTTTTAACCAAAAGAAAACCGACTTCAAAAGATAAACTTTTCCAAAATAAATTAAAATGCACTAAAAAGTAAAAAAATAACGATAATATAATGTAGTTAAAATTATTGTTATTTTTGGAGTCGGTGTCACTAAAAAAATAATCATCGAAGTGATATTGAGTTATTCGTCCTCTTGTCGTGCATACTTAATGCAAATTTAAGACTTTTATGATTTTTTCATGGATGCCGTTGTCAGAACTAGACCAAAATGGGACCAAATGGGAAGCACCAGCTTTCAAACAGATAAAGGATAATCAAAATCGGCTTACCCAGTCAAAAGTTCTGAGGTAACAAACATAAAAAAAAAAAAAAAACAAAAAAAATACAGTCGAATTGATAACCTCCTCCGTTTTTGTTTGCAGCCGGTTAAAAAGGAAAAGCAAAGGAATAAAGAAATGCTTCTTTATTTTTCCACTAGAATCGAATAGTAGGACAATTATTTCATCTTAAAATAGTTCACAATTTCAATTTTTATACCGAATCTACTACTGCAATGCGTACTTATTAACTTTTGAAAGTTGATGGTTTTTCTGAGTAAATATACAATTTTCACTGTCGAACGTCAAAAAATACTTAATATAAATAAATGTCAAATGAATTTTAATGGAAATGTAATCGGAAGTATGTAGGAAATTGTAACACTAAAACATGAATTCGAATTGACGATTACATTATAATTTCCTTGAATAAGATTATTTTCACCGAAATATGTATATTCATTCATCATCGATTGTCAAATGACCTTTTCTATCAAAACCTTTAAAATAGTTAAATATAATTATTATTTCTACGTTTCTTTTCTTCAAAAGACTTGCACGAGGGATTGGTCAAGTTACACAAAATGGGGGAATATATAATTTTAGAAATAAGTTTAGTTGGTTCTATGGTAGGTACTTAAATTTTAATTTACTTACTAATAGTTATAAGAATGAATTTTAGTTTACTTCGTGTTGAGATATAGTTCGTAGGATTGATAGATACGCAGATAGAACCAAAGAACATGTCAAAGTTCTCCCTTGAATGTTTTTTGGCCGAAAATATTTTTCAGTGCCTAATTTGAGAAATGAGTTTAGAAAAAAATAAAAAAATTTAAATTAATTCTTTCTTAATATTTATTTTTGATGTAGAATTAAAATTGTTTAATATATCGCATCTTTAATTATTGCAGCGATGTTTTTAATGACATGACTACTCTTATGTTAAAAACAAGTGAAAACAAACAATTGACTGAGTTAATTGTTGAAATACCATGCAAAGTCAGTGTTGATTTTTATAAAATTTCCGCCTAATTGGCACCCTCATGGGTAAACAGTGATGTTTACGAAAAAATATTTCAAACAAAAGTTGTTTAATTTTTGATAAGAAACATTTTTTACATTTAATTTTTTGTTCTATCTCTAACGGTTTACAAGACGGTTCCTACGGACCCAAGACCCAATTGATCTATGATGCTAATTTACGAACTCGACCTCACTTTTTACGTCCTGAGTACGCTGTAAAAATTTCAGCTCGATATCTTTTTTCGTTTTTGAGTTATCGTGTCCACAGACGGACGGACGGATAGCCGGAGATGAACTAATTAGGTGATTTTATGAACACCTATGACAAAATTTTTATTCTAGCATCATTATTTTTAAGCGTTACAAACTTGGGACTAAACTTAATATACTATGTATATTTCATATATACATGGTATAATAAAGTAGACTGCACTTTTAGATAAACCTTCGAGAACACATCAAAGTTTTCAAAATTAACGAAAAATTTAAATAGTAGAAGCGATAAAAAACATGAAATTATGTAAACAAACCCACCAAAACGGATGGTGTTTCAATGATGAATTATTTCTCCGATAATCGTATGCTTTCTCCAATCTCTAGTCATAAAATAACGAAGCAATTATACAGTGTACCTATATTTAAAGTAAGTACATTACATCATTATTTTGAACCTTTTTTTTTGTTTCTAGGATACCTACTTGTTAAATAAAATAATTTAAAAAAAATTATACCTTATGTAATTATTCTAAAATAAGCTAAGCTAAGGTAGTTTCTCAAAAAGTAAATGTAGGTATGATAGTACTTGAGATTTCTGTTTTGAATTTAATTCACAAAATCTGTTAGAACTTTGGAAAATTTGACGAAAATTAAGAGTAAAATTTTCCAATATATACAATGGATTCTGAAATATTAAGGTAGTACCAGCATGAAATCACTTTTCGACAGATTTGGCCGAATTTTTTTTCTCGGGTTTATAATAGCTTTATTTATGAATTCCTAAAATTTCATAATTTTTGACCGTTTAGATCGCGAGATATTTAAAGACAAAGTTCGCGATTTTGAGGGTCATGTCCCATTTAAAGCATGTAAAATGTCCGGTCTCTCCAACTATTTTTTATGATATTATTATATATTGAAGAAAAAGTAGAAAAAAATGTTTATACAATAAAATTCTAAAAAAAAAAATTTAGAAATTAATTTTCACTTTCGAGATATTAATTTTGTCGTAAATTGATCGAAATTGGGACGTTGGCATAATTATTTCCCATTTTAAACGGTCAAAATTTCTGAAACTTTGGGAATTAATAGTAAGCATTATTAAATTCTTAAATTTAATTTTTCGTTAAATTCTGTCGAAAAAAAAATTGTACCATTGCTTTAACATAGAAACTGCAAATACCATGCTGGAAATACCTTAATGTAAAGATAGTGTCTTGCTAGTAAGTAGTAAGTTCATTTTCAAATTCATTTATTCGCGAAAAATTTATAAAATTTATAGAAAAAATTACAATTTTGAGTTTTTTTAAAAATATTCCATATGTCTATGAAAACTGGTTATAGTGTGTGGAGTTGACAAAGGACTAACATCCCATTTCAATGAACATATCTAAAATAAGAAACAATAAATAAGAGGGAAATATGAGTTTAGTGATGAAACTCTGCCGCCCACGAGTTATTTTTTTTATAAAGCTGAAGGTGAGGAAGTTGCAAATTGCTTGATATTTATCATTGTTTCTTTTTCTCCACACTTTATTATAATCGGAGTACTTTTTTTTATAAAAGCATTATTAATAAATTGATTCTCAAGACGACATTTCAAAACGATTAAGTTGTTGAAAATAAACGACTTACATATTCCTATACTATCTATATCTATCTACCCATGAAGCTGTATATTATTTGTAAAAGGATAAAATGAGAAATGAGACATAAGATGAGTTTAGTGGTTTGGTATAACATTATTATATTATTATTACTACAAGACTTATGATCACGACTTGCACATATATCATACTGATAACATAAATTGTGGTGCACATTTGATTCAATTAAAGAGGTATCACATAATGGAGGCAGGAGGTGGTGTGGTGCCGATATGTGTACATTATTAACTTTCTGATAGAAACTTATTGGTTTTATTTCGAAAATCAAGTCACTCGAAAACCGTACATTAAATTCAAAGCAAAGTGTGATAGCACTATAAAGGTTCAATTCTGTAATGATATTACTCTCGGAGATATGGCTCATTGAATGTCGTTTTTGACTCGTTGACAATTCAATTTGAATAAAAAATGAAATATTACTTGGCAATTCCATTTTTTTTTCAAATGGTTGTATATTTTTTAAGCTATCGTCGAAAAACTGTTAATGTTAATTTGGGGTTTTGCATATTGTCGTGAACTGTCGCAGAATTACACCAGCTAAAACTATTTAAAAACGTTTTCTTATCTTTTTTTATTTATTTGAGAGCTGATTTCTCAATGTTAATTTTCCATTGCCTAATTTGTATTAATTAATTTGTATTAAGTATAATTCCTTGGGTTCGAACACAAAAGTTAGATTTTCACGGTTAATATTAAAAAATTCGTCATCAGATCAGAAGTCAATTAGTCAAATAATCCTAATATTTATTATAAATTGTATGTCTAACTTTTTCAAATCCATTTTACAATTTTTGTATCCCTCAAACTGAAATATCTCAGTTACTTAATAAAATGGATATAGTTCTCCTAAGCCCAGAAAGTTATTGGCTGACCCCAAAGACCATACCCACCACAACTTGGTATTATAGTAGGTGCTATATTCTAAATCTAGATTAGATTATTTTATATTGAAATTTATTACATAAATATCATAAAAACCAACCAAAAATAGACCAGTTGAATCACAACCACAGGTTGTAGTAAGTAATCTGAAATTACAGATTGCCTTAAAGAGAAGTTGAGAAAATTTATGATTTAATTATTGTCAAATAAGTATGAAAATAGCGTACTATAAAGTCTTTTTAAAGATAAACCACTAATTCGCTAGATTGTTATTTCAAAATGAAATATTTTTCTAAATATTATAATTATTTTTGTTGAAATTTATAAGAACTTTTTCTGTGAATCTTCATTTAGAAAAAAATTTCTACGAATAAAATTTTATACGGACAAAATAATTCTCTGTAATATGTGAAGCTTAAGGTGTAGTATTTCATATTGTATGAAAAGACATGTAATAATCGGGCTGATAAAAATTTTTTTTAATAAAATACAACAATCTAATAAATCTTAAATAGAATCTTTCTCCAGGACATTTTATTTTATGTTATTTGAAAGATCATAATATAATATTAGTTACATATGTGTACGTCTGTTACATTATTACATAAAATATATAGACATGTATACAAATACAAAATGTGTCATCATAGGTGTATTGTGGTGAAAAACCGAATATAATAATAAAATAAATAATAAAAAAAAATAAATAAAAACCCGACTGCGTTAAAGAAATTCTGAAAAGAAACAAGGCTTGTAGTTTACAAAGCCACTTTAACATTCGGGACCTATTAGTGGGAAAATTTGGGTAGGTCTAGTTGTTAATGTGCCATGACTGTTAAAGTCGCGTTGTATACTACTGGACTTGTTTCTTTCTTCTCAGAATTTATTTAACGCAGTCAGGTTTTTTATTTTCAAGTCCCAGCACTAAAAAAAATCCTCTTAATATACTTTATTAAAACTTTAAAGCCAATTAATTATTCCAAATTAAATTTGAACATATAACTTTTCTAATGCTTTTTAAATTCCCTCAATTTTGATAACATAAATAATCGATAGGTTTTGTTAATTTTTTTTAACCGCATTACTATTTCGCTCCAAAAATTTGACCTTTTTTTTCAACACTTACCTTAAAACTCTTGAGTTTTATGACAAATATAATGATACCTTAAATGTTGCAATCCATTGAGCTGTTTGGAAAATACGACATAATAAAGAAAATTATACATACAAGACACGCACGAAAAACATAGCGAGTCCTTGACAGTCGGGTAAAAAAAGACCGTAAACATTTAAAACGTAATTTCCTAATTATATTTGTCTGCCCTTTTGAGTATTGATAAATGTCAGTTGGATTATTAATAAATTTGATCTGTGACTCTAGTTCCCACTTTATGGAAAACGAGTTTTTCGATTTACATGTTCTTGTCACCTTTTGTTCGTCTGATATTGCTATTACAACATAATATATGGAATAAAATCGCAGGACGTTGTCAATATCACAGCAATGCTAGCCAACAAAGATTTTATAACAATCACAAAAATAAAAAAACTCCACTTTCATAAATCCGACACTCTGGAGTTAGCGCCTCAAATTTCTTTATTTACAAATTTGCCCTTATAAATTTTAGAAAACGGATGCCGAAAGCGGGCGCTCCCATTAATAAGGATGAAAAAATACTGTTTAAAATAATTGTTTTCACGTAAGCCTTACAGAGAATCGACTTGAAACTTTAACAGAAAATCTTATATATTTAAACGAGCAATTCTTGTATATATATATATATATATATATATATATATATATATATATATATATATATATATATATATATATATATATCAACGATCTTGGAAATGGCTCCAACGATTTTCATGAAAATGAGTATGTAGGGGTTTTTTGGGGCGATAAGTCGATCTAGCTAGGTTTCATTTATCAGAAATGTCGTTTTATCCGTCTTTTCATGAAAAATTCATCAGACATCTATTGGTGTATAACGTAGTTAATGAAATACAATGCAAATTATAACATAACAAAAAGGAGGCGTTTGAGTAGTCTAAAGTGAAAAATATGACTCTTGCTGACATCTATTGGCGAATAACCGAGCAAAGCTCGGTCATCCAGATATTATAAATAATTTATACACAAAAGTTCAAATTATTGGAGATGCTTTCAGTTTGTTCTCGAAACTCTTTATTTAAATGGCATTCTCTTTTATCTACTTGACTCATACTGTTTGCTCAACATCTTGAAACACATTGTACATGTATTTATAGGTGTTGTCACAAATATAATCCAATCAATAATGTCAAAATATATATAATATCCTTTCTTTGACAAAAGTTTGTATGTTCCCCGACAATAACACAACACAGTATCCGATACAAAATTATTAATCCCTGATTCACATTGACGATGTTGCTAACAACGTTCATATAACATTTTTCGTTAGTGATTCGGAAAGTTTAGTTGGCAGGTGTTGTAACATATCAAAATGAATTAAATACCCAGTAAATATTATAGATATTTATTAGAGGAAACTAATCTGTATATATAGTCGAAATACATAAAAATTGAGATTATAATAGAAATGAATATGTGATAAGAATGAAAAGAATGAAAAGAAATAACTGAGATTATAACAGCTAATTCGAAGTATAACTTGTTAAGTACTCAATTTTACACTTACTTAAACGTATCGAAATATAATAATAATAATAATAATGGGGTTTAAAATCCGTTCCTCAGACATAAACGTCTCTAACACTTATTTTTAATCTTTATTTATTAAACTACATCCGATTACAATTAAATTTTTATCATGTGGGTGAAGCTGGTTACTTCGTTCATATCCAAGCGACGACAGTGTGATCTATTTACCTCCCCATTAATTATAATTGATCAGACTATCGCTACCTAGATTCGAACCCGCAATCTAGCCAATCGGTTAAAGTCAAATGCGCTTTAATTCGCTTGACCACTTAGTTTTTAATAGACGTATCGAAATATGCAAACCTAAAGAAGGACGCGTACAGTACCTAAAAACTATTTTTCTAGCAAAGGAACGCGCACTTTTCTCATGGTGAAAATCTGAGTTATCAGGTGGGCAAAGATCCACCCTACAGCGTCTCTTAAACCATTAGTCATATTCTAGATTTCTACTAGACTCTTGTTCTGTTCCATTAGTCAGATCTTACTATTTCACGGTCAATATGCAGAACACTTCCTGAGATAAGTTTGCACTTCATTTAACAATCAAGTGGTTATAATTTGTTAGCAAAAGCAGAGAAATAATAAAATCTGCTTTGATTTTAATAATAAAAATTTTCAATAATCGATAAGTTAAATACAACATTGACACTTGAACTACATCTACGAAGCTCCCGTAGATGCCTTCCAAGAAATTCTTTGAAATTAAACACTTTCTCAATAAATAAGTTATATAAAATGAATCAAAACTAACAAAGATTAACCCAAAGGAAAAATTGATTTATATATTAAAAATAAAAAAATAAACTTGGTTAACTTTAAAATAAATTTTGAAACAACATGTATATTTTATAGATAACCAACGATGTGAAGAAAATATCCCAAAGGATTTACAACCAATGACAATTTTCATCATGAAACCTTATAACAGTCAAAACAATCTTAACTATTAAACAAGACGAAAATGATACACACGAAATATCAAAATATCTACAGATACGGCGTTATACATATAATAATAATAATATATTATAATATAGATGGAAAAAAACAAAAAAAATTCACAGGTGACATGATGAGAAGTAGAAGAAATTCAAAGAAAGAGAGAATGGAAATAAAATTTTACAAAATGACAACAACACACGAAATATACTGGGAGTGCTTTAAGAATTGCAGGCATAATTTATATTACGATTTTTATATCATGTATATGAAATATATCACGGTATACTAAGTTTAGTTTCAAGTTGGTAACGCTTAAAAATATTGATTTTATGAACAAAATTTTGGTATAGGTATTCATAAAATCACCTAATTAGTCGATTTTCGGTTGTCTGTCTGTCAACGCGATAGCTCAAAAATTAAAACAGATATCAAGTGAAAATTTTTCAGCGTGCTCAAGGCGTATAAAGTAAGGTCGAGTTCGTAAATGAGCAACATAAATCAATTGGGTTTTGGAATCACATATTGTAAACCGTTAGAGATAGAACAAAAATTTAAAAGTAACAAATGAGTTTCGATATTGTGTTGATATTCTTATGATATTAAAATTTCTTTGAGACTTTGTGTTTGTAAACGAACAGCATATGTCAACTGGTTCATGGCATAAACCCATTTTCTACATCGTAAGAGATAAATAAATGTTTAAAATTGGACAAATTAAATATTCCCAAAAACTAAAAGACAGACGGTTTCAAATATGAATGTAGCTTCGAATAGAGCCCATTCGGCAGTATTAGGGGATCAAAGAGATAAAATCTCGTTTCAAAGCGTGTAAGTTTCAAAAATTTAAAAAAAAAAACATTAAAAAATACTTAAGAAAATACCTTTTCGAAAATTTCGAAAACTAATTTTTTTATAAATAGCTGTCAACACGGGGTATTTCGCTCAATCAACTCATATTTTCTCAAACTTTTGGGACAAAAATTGTGAAAGCCCGAATACATAAACTTGATTTATTCTATTGACATTGCATAAGGCCAGTGGTGTCTAGCCGAGGATATGAAATACAAGTAGTTGGAGTAAGCTAGTAATTTAATTTTTTAACTGTCTTGCTGGCATAAGAACAAAGCTAATTGTACTCAAAGGTTACACTGCCTAGCTTTAGAAAATTTCCATTTTGTGTATATGATTTGAAGAAGATAAGAAAATATCTATAGAAAAAGTGTGGGCAAAGTTGGCTCTAGCTTTATGATCTTTTGAAACCCTACCTCAAAACGAATATCATTCAATCAGTTTTAAACATTTCCCAAACTCTCTTTACTTCTATATCAATATCATATTAGTACCTACCTATATCGAAATCTGGAATGAAAATGATTAATTAATTGAATTCAATATTCATCACTGAGACAAGTTTTGTTGACATTTATAAAATATAATATATTTAGTTAAAATTGAATATTTGAAAATATTATTAATTTTGCTACTACCTATTTTTGTTTATCAATTGTTTTTATATTATTTTTTGGGTATCTTTTGGGATAATAATCAATGTACAAAATTTTTTTTTTACTTTTTATTTTTATTTTTTAATAATTGAATCAGATCGTAATGTTTTGATAAACATTTATTGCTAATAAATTTTTGAAAAGTTGATAGCAGCTTACTTCCATCAGCACCTCTTCATCTTCTTGATCATTTTCTAATCGCAAATTTAGAATAGTAGACGAACCTTTTCCTCCAAAAAGTTTTTTGCATTGGCTTCAGAAAATTATTCTTAAAAAAGTATATACGGGTTAAAGCGGAACTTTTTAAAATAAATTTCGATTTATGCCCCAATTGTCTAGATCAATTTCTTGTATTATATAATTACGTATTTCGACTACCAAGAAGTCATAATCAGTATAAATTAGCTAATCGTAATTACTCTTATTGGGAATGTTACTCGTTCGTAATTTGGTGGCGAACTGCTTAAATAAGCAACGAGTAGCATAGTAGCATACACAATAAGAGTAATTACGATTAGCTAATTCATTCTGATGATGACTACTTGGTAGTCGAAATACAAATTTATTTAATACAAAAAATTGATCTAGGAAATTGGAGCAAAAATCGAAATTTGTTTCAAAATATCCTGGAGCTCTCATTTATTATCTTCGATGATATTTATACGGAAATGTTTAGTTTTTACCCCCGCGCCATTGTGGTAGAGGGTATTAAAATTTTTTGTTAATTTTTTTCATCTGTACTACTTGCTTTTTTCTCAAATAATGGAAGTAGTGCGTATACATGAAAATGCAAAGACTTTCCAAACACAGAAAATGTACGTTTATAAGAATAAGATATAATATATGGCTAATACGTGATTCTATTAAACTTTAATTTTTTAGAAAAACTTCTTGTTTTGTTTTCTATTAACGGAAAATTGAATTATGAAGAAAAGTTTTGATTGGACAAATTCATATCTAAATAAAAAAGAAATTCTATTTAAAAAAAAAAATAAAATCAACTTACTTGTTATTCTAAATTTGTGTTTCTACGGACATGTATGGATAAAATTGAAAAAAAAAATTAAAAATTAGATATATAAGACCTAATAATAATCTTTACATATTGACTAGAGTATTATTGTATTCTCTTAACATATCGAGGAAAACAGTAAAAATGGTGGCTAGTAGCTTTAGCAAGCCTCAAAAGTTCAGCAGTCCAAAGCCGCCAAAAAAATTATGCGATTCATTTGTTTGAAAGGATATACAATAATAATACAATAGATATTTTTGTTTGTACAGGAGGCAGTATAAGGTCGACCTTCACCTATCTGATAATCAGATGAGACATATTTTTTAAGAAATTTTATTAATTTTTAAACATTCTAATCCTAGTTTTTTTATCGTAACTAAATTAATTTTAATCAATATCTTCTATGAACGGTATTTTTCAGGCAAGCCTATACCATTATTTTCGTAGGTAAATTATCTTTCTGCTGATACCAATTTCGATTGGTTAACAGATCGGTGTAGATCTATTTGTACTATATGAACAGGTAAGTCAATTTAAGTAACCACACCGAGCTGTTAACCAGTCGAAATTGATATCAGAAAAAACATAATTTTATTAAGAAAAGAATGGTATAGACTTTTCTGAAAAAAACCGTCTTTGGGAAAAATTTATGAAAGTTTTCACTTTTCGATAGATAAACTAGATAAACTATGATAGGCATGTTTAAATTTCAAGAAAATTTCATAAAAAACAAATCTAATCTGCTTATCAGATGGTTAAAGATCGACCTTATACCGTCTCTTAGACCCTGTTAAAACATTATGCTATACAACAGCATGTAAAAAAAAAATTCAAAATTTCTAATACATATTGATCATAAAAATTCTAATAATAATTAAATAAATGAGAAAAGTTTTTATCGAACTGCATACAACTCAACTACAAGCTAGGTAGATATAAAGGACAAAAAATAATGATAATAAAAATCTTATGATTATAAAAATTATTATTTAACGGGAAATAAAGTTCTATAGGATACTAGAGTGATACCCACCCGCTTCGTTGGGTTTGAAAGTAAAGATTGCTCTCGTTTATCCTCTTTCTATAACACTCGAAATTATGGTAAGGATTATTTTACACAGGTAAAATATATGTATGGTTTTCTATTTTTTTAAATGTATAATAGTGGTAATTATTCATTGAGTATATCAGAAAAGTCGTAAAATATTTTATATTGATTCTTTTTACAGAAATCTGTAATTTATGGTAATGTCAAATAAAATTCATTTTAAAATTTTTTTAAAAATATATCTTTATAAATTATAACTCATGTGTTATTCTGAAGTATGAGCTATATTACTGTACAGTTTCATTGTAAACCATTTGCTAGTTTTAGCGTGAAAGCGTAACAAACAAACAAACAAACAAGCATGCTTACTTTCGCATTTATAATATATAGAGATATACATAAAAATTGTAGTCACTATAGTAATGTCAACCAACAACCATTCAACAACGATGGTAGTCTGGAAAACTTCAGAAAACTAGTTTTCAAAAGTTTATCTTTCAATTTTTTTTACCTCTTTTTTTTTTTTTTGCTAAAATTCTACTTTGTATAGAAAGAAAAGTGAACCAAACGTGAGTAAACACAACTTGAATGAATATTGTAGCGCTATACAGTTGTCCGGTCAAAGTACCCTTGTATACTTAGTAACGAGCATACGTACAGGTATGTGGAACGATATATAGGTATACAGTTACCTATAGGTGTTCAGTAACCAATAATATCGTTGTATTAACGATTATATTGAGTGATTCTTAAATTATGAAGTTATGTAATTAGTAGATAGTTTTGATAAAATACTATTAAATATATTTTCAAATATATAGCCAACCTTTTTTTTCCGCAAAATGGCAATTATTTGAGTAATTTAGCAAGACCCTAAGTAGTATTAGCGTAGGGCCCTCAAATTCATTATCAGTCCCTGATTTGTGCCATCAATATGTCTAAACGTAATAAACTTTAGAGTATATAAATATTTTGAAAAATTTTTTCTATTGAAAAGTACGATATTGACAACAACTATAAAAAATTTACAAAACCGCGGATTCATTGTTAGAAGATTATTACAAAAGACTAGTTGAGACATTATATCTTTGAATTCCTATCTATAGCCTGCCACTATACCTATATTTTAAATTCTTGCCATTTCTATCTCTCACAATCAGTCTGTATATTTTCATATCTATTACCTACGAATGTCAAAAATGTTATAATAATAATATTTTGGGTATTTTAAGCACGAGTTTAAAAAAAAATCATATTTGCTACTACAAATTCAAATAAAAATGCTTAGCTGGAAAAATGAAAAACCATTACGACATGTTCTTGTAGAACCGTGTAATCTTTATATATTATAAATGTGAAAGAAAAGTTGTTTGTTGGTTTGTTACCCATTCACCCAAAAACTACTGAATGAATTTGAATGAAACTTGAAAATAATATAGCTTATACATCAGAATAACACATGAGCTATAATTTATAAAGCTAACAAGGGGAAATACAATTTATTGACATCCGTTCAACCAAGGTTATCAGTCATACTTCTTACATATTAACAAAGAATTGAAAACTGATTATTTGATACATATACTTTTATCTGTGTAAAACAATCGAAGAAGTGGGCTCTTGATTATGTCATGTTCATTGAAAACAAATAGTTTAAATAATATAGCCATTTTTTCAGAATACCACAAAAATTGTTTCGGTTAGTTCTAATCCTATTTTCTCGTTATTAATTTCCACTTTTTTTAGCAATAATTATTATGTTTCTAAACAAATTAATTTTTTTGTAAGAAGTTACTGATGTCCATAAATTGTATCTCCTTCACCCTATTTGTTTCATATTATGTTATTTACGTTTTTCTAGTTATTGCCTGTTATTTACGGCTAAAAATGCGGGTGAAGCCTCGAGTAAAAGCTAGTATTCCATATAACTCTGTAAATATTAAAAAATAAACCTCTTCTCTAACTATACATGTTTATTTTAATTTCATTAAAAAGCATAGTTATATTTTTTTAAAATTTTTTCATATATTTGAAGCTCATAGCTAGCTATCCTATTACTTATGTTATATAACAACTATTTAGATTCAAATTACCTAGTAGGTATATCTCATATGTTGTAAAGAGTAGGTACTATGTACTTGTAGTTTTAAAAGTAGGTGTAGGTAAGTGTACACAAAGCTCTACATATTATTTTTCTAATATTCACATACGAATTAAAAAGATACTGTATATAATACTGCTATATCTACTGTGGTCTGTTTAGTTTTCAAAGTTAGTTAAGTGTATCCTTTTACAATTTTATTACAGACAAAAAAGAGCGGGTACTAATTACAAAGAGATATATAAAAATCTCGTGAGCACCAGAGCTTTATACTAAAGTTATTTTTCCCTCATTTAGTGTTTCTTTATGATAAATACTTTTTATTGAAATGGAATTCCAAAAAAAAAGAAATGTCGTCAAACAAAACTGCTTGAAAATAGGATTTTGTGCTTTAAAAAAGTAGATTGAGGGGTTACCCTGTTATATAGTAACTATCCTGAAAAAGCACATTAACTTAAATTATACAGCATTAAAAAAATTTCTATAAGATTGAATTGATACACTGAAAAAAAAAATTAAAATAATGAAAACGTCATCCCGAAGTACGCCGTTTCATATTGAAATTAAGTATAAATACTTTCAAACAATTTCCTTATGATTGGAACAAGTACGGCTAAAAATTTCTCATGCCTTTGTGTCAACTTCACCACTCAATCCTGTACGGTAGTTTTATCACATTCGTCGACCCATTCGCCATAATTGATCCCGAGATCAGGTTGAGGCAATCTCATGTCGGTTGATATTTAGAATTTTTGCAAGAAAAAATTGGTTGAGAGTAAACTCAATCTTTAAAATTGAATATAACGGATTGAGTAGAAACAGAAGGTGAACAGGAACATTGGTTGGATCAGAAAGTCAAAAGGCTTAAAATTTTATTATTTAACAAATAAGCTTTAAATTTTACATATTCAGGATTATTGAGAATTTGCGAACTCAATTCCAGCTAGAATCCATTTTCTGTTGTATATATCTGTTACTCCCGCATACATACTGGCATTCAGGATCAGAATGAAATACATCTTCTTTCTTCGATATGTATCCAACCACGTTTTTAGATTGTTTGTTCTTAAGCAAAGACTTTTTTCTATACTTTTCTTCTTGTTTGTTTGTTTGTTTGTTTTGTAACGTTTTACATGGACTGACACAGGACTGACTATATTCTATTATTATTATTATTACTATAACTATACTTTATTCGAACAATTGTTTTTCACATCTTTGATAATTGTTTTTAGTTTAATTTGTATTCTTGACATAAATAAAAATACCACTCAAAGTATGCCCAAACATTATATTACATCTTATAAACGTTGTTGTTTTGTAACAAGATCGATTTAAACTGAAACATGGTTGGTAAGAATTTAATTTACCATATGGTTGGTATTGATACTATTTGTAATTGCTGTTCAAAAGGATAACAATTACGATGATTCAATTGTAGGGTCGTAACGAGGGTACAGTTCTGGTCATAGTGTTAAGCACATAAGTGATAGAATATGAATTTTGATAAATCATGTATGTAATCCTAATAAATTTGGGTCATAATTTTCAAATTTGTGTTCAAAATTAACCTAGCTCTAATAGGTTTCAAGAAGGCCCAGGCCTGGTCACGGAAATAAGTGATAGCTACCGAAAAACTGGCATTGCAGCTGAAAAGAATTACCCAAAATTAGTGGGTTTCAAAAATATCGGATCAAATTTGCATGCTTTATCAAAAAAATCGCATTTTTTAACTTCATGACGTCATCAAAATCCAAAAAATTTAATTTTGCTCTATCACATCCAAATTTTATCCAATTTTGATAATCCAAATATGTAATGCTACTAAATTTGGGTCATTATTTTCAAATTTATGCTTAAAATTAACCTAGCTCTGAAAGGTTTCCAGAATGTGGAACACTGATAAAGAAAAATGATTTCTTTTAAGAAATAGATTTTTGTTGTATAACGCTATAATGGTGAGTGTTTTCAATTATTTTAACCTTTAACGTCTCTCATGCAGCGATCACTGGTTGTAAATCCACAACCTATGCGTTTTTCTTACTTTGCGTGTGTATGTATATTAGATGCGATGATAATTATACAATTTAAATGCCTACACAATTCATATGAACAAATTTTATAATGCACAAAATGAAATAGTTAGTTCATCGTCATCATTTTGTTAACAACAACAGAATATTTCAACAAATTAATTCAACCTTTAATGGTCTAGTAGTTGACGTATGTATGTAATTATGTATATTTGTTTGTATTGTACGTTAACCTCTGCTACTGTTATGTACGTACTACTGACTGTATGTACAATATAAATTAATAAGTTTAACTAGTTAAGCTGATACTGTTTTAGTAGTACCTAAAATATACTACAATCATTCTGGCTATTCCAAAAATATAAACCAGCTAAATATTGTAGGAACGTAGAGAGTCCGTATCTCAAAAACTATTCGGCCAGTCAACAAATGCACCCGATTTTTGTACTTTTTGAGTCTTGATGAAAATCGGTGGATGGGGTAATTTTGACCCATAAAGTAAAACCAAATGTTAATGTTAATAGTAATCATGTTAATTTAATGATTGGATGCAGAATTTCTGAGATATCGCAATATTTGGATCGATATTAGTCCGTATATCAAAAACTATTTGACCAGTCAACAAATGCACACGATTTTTGTACTTTTTGGGTCAAAATTACCTTATATACTGAGTTTTATCGAAATTTGAGATTAAAAAAATTTTTCGATTTTTTGCAATTTTTTTAAGGGTACCCCTTTGAAAAAATCGGGAAAAAAAATTTTGTTTTGGAATTTGATGAAACTCGGTGGATGGGGTTATTTTGATCCAAAAAGTATAAAAATCATGTTAATTTAATGATCGGATGGAGAATTTCTGAGATATTGCAATATTTTTATCGATTTTAGTCCGTATCTCAAAATTTATTCGGCCAGTCAACAAATGTACCCGATTTTTGTACTTTTTGGGTCAAAATTACGTTATATACTGAGTTTTATCGAAATTGAAAAATTGTTCGATTTTTTTCAATTTTTTTAAGGGGTACCTCTTTGAAAAAAGAGGTACCCCTCTACCCTTTGAGAAAATCGGAAAAAAAATGTTACATGTGCGAAAGTAACAATGTCTGCGAGTATCATGGGCAAAACTTCATTTTCAAAAGTTCCCCACCAAAAAGTTAAAATCCATAAAATTGTAAACAAAAGGGAGGATAAGTGAAAGCTATAACGTGATAGTCTTTGTTTTAAAAAAGAGAAATTTCCCAGCAAAGCGTTCAGGTATCTACTAGTACTTCATATAAACCTTCATAGTGTGATCAAATAAAAAAAAAATGGCGTCAATTTTTAGATAATTCTGAGTTCGGAGAAAAAAATTGAATTTAGTAGATCATTATGATACAAATTGAGGAAACTAAAATCTAACATTTTTTGATGGTCGGAAGGGGTCCAAAAAAAATGGTAAAGTGGCCTAATCCGGTCTTTCGCGTCAGACACCGTCGGATTGAGTTAAAAATAAAAAAGTGTTCAATAAGCTTACGCGCCGTAAAAAGGCGAAAAGAATGAGCTGCGAATGAACCCGATTGGTCCATCGATGTCCCCACAAATTGCAAAAAACCATCGATTTTGCTCGAAATTTCAAAACTTCATAGCTCTTGTTGTTTTAAAGATTCAAAGCTGAGATTTAAATGGATTGTAGCTTTTGTACCCATGAAGTATCACACACAATTTCAGCAAGATCGAATGTATACTTTTTGCAAACCGCAGCTGAATGCAAAAAACAGGACTTTTGTAAAATGGCCCTAAAAAAGTTGTGGTGCGGTAACGCGCTATTTTTTTTACGCGATCATATGCTTCAATAGTTAAAGTAATACCTACTAAAGTGTCAACCTCTCATCTTAAGTAAAAGTTAATAAAATATTAATTTTAAATTACTATTATTTTAAATTATAACATTAAAAATAGGATGGAAGTAGTGGGAGCAATTATTAAGACTATAATGTCACATAACTTCTGTCTCTTAATAATTGCTCTCATTACTCCCATCCTATTTTTAATGTTATAATTTAAAATAATAGTAATTTAAAATTAATATTTTATTAACTTTTACTTAAGATGAGAGGTTGACACTTTAGTAGGTATTACTTTAACTATTGAAGCATATGATCGCGTAAAAAAAATAGCGCGTTACCGCACCACAACTTTTTTAGGGCCATTTTACAAAAGTCCTGTTTTTTGCATTCAGCTGCGGTTTGCAAAAAGTATACATTCGATCTTGCTGAAATTGTGTGTGATACTTCATGGGTACAAAAGCTACAATCCATTTAAATCTCAGCTTTGAATCTTTAAAACAACAAGAGCTATGAAGTTTTGAAATTTCGAGCAAAATCGATGGTTTTTTGCAATTTGTGGGGACATCGATGGACCAATCGGGTTCATTCGCAGCTCATTCTTTTCGCCTTTTTACGGCGCGTAAGCTTATTGAACACTTTTTTATTTTTAACTCAATCCGACGGTGTCTGACGCGAAAGACCGGATTAGGCCACTTTACCATTTTTTTTGGACCCCTTCCGACCATCAAAAAATGTTAGATTTTAGTTTCCTCAATTTGTATCATAATGATCTACTAAATTCAATTTTTTTCTCCGAACTCAGAATTAAATTATTCAAAAAGTTAATTTGATCATATCATCAGTGTATAACAAATTTGCGGTTGCTTTTATCTCCGAAAATTTATAAATTCGAAGAAAATTCACCATATAATTTTAAAAATAGTAAAAATTTCGATGATAATATCGTATTTCCTCATTCCCCGTGCATTTTCATACCAAAAAATTTTAAAACATTTATATTTTTCGCGGCTTTGAATAAACTGTTTTAAATGACTGTAGTAACAGTCTAGGTACTGATATGACGGGTAGTTGGACGTTTTTGAGAATAATTTGTTTATGTGTTTGTATAAATAATAAACTTATAAATTTAATAAACAAAATTGAAATAATTTTAAATTAAATTAGTTATTTAATAACATAAGGACAAACACCAGACAAATCATAATTGAGTGACTTTATTATTTTCATTTAGTTATATTAGATTTTAATATATACATAATCCTTCCAAACTACCCGAAACACTTTTTTAGGTAGAATATAAAAGAGACAAATAAATCAAGTTACCTTTTTTACATATTCGAACTTAAAATTAAATTTAATATAAAAAATATTCACTTTTTAATTTTAAATTTAGCAACTTTAATTATATTTTCAGATGCCGCGAAAAAAAGACTGTAGAACTTCAAAAGCCTCTTGGAGTAGATCGATATCAAAAATGGCTATAGAGATTGGTATAATCTCCAAAAAATTGATACAAACTACTAAACTAAAGCTTACAATGATAGCTATAAATGCAGTCTTCAATGACTATCAAGAAAAATCTTTGCTGATCATCCTAGTAGCATGTCGAAAAGGTTTTACGGTGAAACCAAATATCCATTTCGAAAAATTTGGTATGACTTAGCTTTATTTGACTTTAAATTTTGACAGCGTGACATTTATTGAAGATAATAAACTTGCCGGTAAGATTGTCTGTACGAATTTATAGAGCGACGTCTAAATAGTCTCAGAAAACCGGAAACAACAAGCATAAATAGAACACTAGGACTTAATACAGGAGAAATAAACCGTTTCTTTGAAAACTCGGAGGCAGTTATGTCAAAATATAAATTTCAAGCCGAAAACGTTTACAATGTACCTAGATGAGACCTGTGTAACAAAAGTCTACCATAAGGACGATATACGGAAAAAACTACAGCTCCTTAAGGATAAAAACTTGTTAAATCAGTGACAAAAATGTGACCATAATATTTCCCATGAATGCTTCAGAAATGTTCATACCCATTCTTTTTAGTTTTCCACGCCAACGACACTCACCTCAGCTTGAAAAGATGAACCACCAGGAATTGTCTACACCTACTCAGATAATATCTGGACATGGGAGATCATTTTCTTAAGAAATGTTTATTTTTTTTATTTAAATTCTTTGATGTTTAAGATTAGACTTATTTGATCAACATTTAATGGCTCAGAGTCGACTAATTTAATGGCTCCTGTTTCCCCGAACTTTCAAGTAATCAAAATATACACAATTTAAAATGATTTAATTTTCCTAAGGTTACTTAGGTTTAACATTTCTCTATGATTTTCTGGTAACCAGATAAGAATAGTTTACATTTATAATAAGTAAAAATATAACTGAGAAATTTTTAGTATTATTAACAATATTCTATGGTGTCAATTACCCCAAGTTCCCCTAATGGTGGACGTTGTATGATGTTGATGATCTGGTGATGAACAATTCGATGAAATGAATCGATGTATAGCATGTTCGATATATGTGTAGATGTCATTGCAATTGACATGTTCGTGAAATACCTTTAAAACACTTCAGTTTAATATTACTTCGATAAAACCAAATTCCAATTTTCATTAATAGATCTGTTAATTTTATTAATAATTTTTTATGAGGTTTCTATTTGTTTAATAAAACATAATTAGTGTAAGTAAAGAAAGATTATTTCATACGTTTGATAGTTGAATAAAAAAATTAATTTAATTCTCATTTTACTGAGCGCTAAGGTGTTAGTTATGAAGCCTTAAGGTATTAAATATGATTACGATAATATTTAATAAAATGTAGTTAAAAAAAAGTAAAATACAAAAATTAGAAATGTAACAAAATTTTGTTTGATAATTATCTATCGCCGAAGGCGTATCGTCTATTTCGCTTCACGTCTAATTAACAAATAATAACCAAAAACCAAGCCGTGGTGAGCATGGCTTTTCAGAAGCAGATCAGGAGTAAATTTGGTGGGAAGTAATGTATACCCGGACATTAATGTTTTGCGTTATCACATTCAACTTTTATCCACTTTTGGTAAATCAAATAGGTAATCCTACTAAATTTGGGTCATAATTTTCAAAGTTGGGATCAAAGTTATTCTAGCTCTAACAGGTTTCAAGAAGGTGGAGTCCTGGTCCTGGAATTAAGCACATAAGTGATCGCTAGCGAAGAACTGACATCGCAACTGAAAAGAATGACCCAAAATTAGTGGGTTTCAAAAAAAAATCCAATCAGATCGGATCAAATTTGCCTGTGTTGTCAAAAAAATCGAATTTTTCAACTTTATAGCGTCATCTCGCCCGAATTTATCCAATTTTAATAAGCCAAGTATGTAATCCTACTATATTTGGGTCATTATTTTCAAAAATTGAGGCCTGGTCACAGAATTTAGCACATAAGTGATAGCTGACGAAAAGCTGAAACCTCAGCTGAAAAGAATAGCCCAAAATTAGTGGGTTTCAAAAAAAAATCCAATAAGATCAGATCAAATTTGCCAGTGTTATCGAAAAATCGAATTTTTTAACTTATTGACATCAGAATCCAAAAAATTTAATTTTGCTCTATCACTTCCAAATTTTATCCAATTTTGATAAACTAAGTATGCAATCCTATTAAAATTGGGTCATACTTTTCAAGTTTTTACTCAAAATTAACCTAGCTCTAATAGGTTTCAAGAATGCGTTCCTGGAATTAAGCACATAAATGATAGGCAGCGAAAAACTGACATCGCAGCTGAAAAAAAAGAATCAAAATAAGTGGGTTTTATTAGATATTCATAAAATTTTGGATTTCGTTTTTCGAGATGAAGTTATTAATTTGCTATCAAAAACTTACAAATAACCTGAACAAAATATTAATTATTAATAAATGTAGATTCACGTCTTTTCATAAAAAACTATAATAATTATAAAACTTTTTAAAGCCAATGTTATATATTATTCTATGTATATTTTAATTAACAGGAAGAAACTTTTTCTTTTTTATCAAAAAATGTACACATGTACGTAGGTATAGATACAGACAATGGACAAAAGATTACGGAAACTTGGAAAAATATGTTATAAAAACATAAATAAAGATTAGGATATTACAAAACTTGAAAAGCTCTGTTATTGTTACATAAAACATAAAGAATATCTAATAACACACATAATATAATATAATGGTCTTTTTCATGATAATAATCTACGTCAATTAATGTGTCAACTTGTCAACAATAATTAGACTTCCGTTATTATATCCAGCAGTGTGTGTGTATGTTTGTAGGTAAAATGAAATGAGTTTCAGTTCAGTTTTATATTCAAATGTATCCAAAAGATTGTTGCAATTTAGAATTGTATTTAGATGGATGCTAAGTAAAAAACGTGTCCGCCGCCGACACTTTTTTTATTATATTGAAATTTTAATAGTATTCCCAATAAGACCGTAGACTTGTGGTTACGGTGTCCGCTCCTCATACGAATGGTCGTCAGGACAAAACCCATGATCGTCAAAAGATTTATTTTTACCGGTTTCTCTTATTTATTTTTAATGTATTCAAGGAAGTAACGTTTTTGAACTTCACCATCGATATCTAAATGGGCGTGTTTTCGCACAAAACAAAAATCACAACAGGTCAAGAGTTATTAAGGGTGGATACTTTTGAAATGATCACGGTATATTTTCAAACAAAGAAACATACAATTGTAAATTTAATCCATAAAACGTATGTTATGTATTTAAAAATGTATCAGAGAAGTTTTTGATCAGAGACACAAAAATCTCCTTCCATAACAACAGCTCCAGATAGGCAAGTGAATTAATTAGAATAATGATTTTAACTATTTGTTTTAGATAAATTTTGGAATTCCATATTAGTAATGCTATTCCATTTTTTGTTACTTTCCACTGTTTATTAATTTAAAGCTTAATTTAATTGTTCAGGCACTCTAAAACAAAGTACCTGGACTTGATAAATTTCTTAGAAGCAAAATATCCTATATTATCTAATATATCTAGTATAAAAGCTCATTTATCTAAAAAATTCTCATTATTTGGTTCCAGATTTGATAATTTAAATACAAAATGGAACAATATTTGTGTGAATTTATTCTGAAACTTAAATTCGAATTATTGAAACACAGTGTGCGTGTGTTCGTATTTTATCAGTATATGCAAGGCCATCTAGTAATGAAAAAACTAACTGCAAGAAAACCATTTACAGAAATCTTTTGTGAAAAACATTGCTTTTAAATACATTAGTTCTTTTTTGTACTACCAGATATATGTTTTAATTCACATTCACTGAAACAAAAAAAAAATTAAATTAATAAATTGTTATGTTAATAATAACTAAAATATAGTTATAAAAGAGACCCAGAGACGAATTTAGATCGTATATACATTAAAGTGATCTACTTTCTGTAAAAACGGAAATACGATACGAGATTGAAATCAGAATGGTGGAAGTGGCGGGAAGGAATTCCTTTGGTAGATAAAGCGCTGTTTTTTTGTAAGTTATTTAAGAATAAGAATATTAAAAACCAATTGTAAAATAATTTCCGTAAAACGTGCTTTAGTTTTTTAGTCACCTCCACCACCGAAGACCTCTCTAGACCAGGTCGTATTTTCAAATTTATTTATGATTTACATCACATTATGATATATTAATAACAATGTTAATATGCTTAGGATATAAAGACCGTATCCTCAAAGGGAATTTTCCTTTATGATTTTTAATGGAACATTTGAAGGATCTTACAGCACGAAATTCGATTTCTTATTACAAAGTTTCACCTGATTTGATGGTTGTTTATATTCAAAAAACATTCCTTTCCACTCTCCTACATGTTTCATGAGTTCTACATGCTTTGGATGGGGAAATTGGGAACTTTGCAGCAGGTTATCTCGCAATCTAACCCATTCGGCAACTTTGGAATCGCACAGCTAAAATTATTCGGAGTCTGTGAAAAAGACTAAGAGGTTTTTCAAATAAAAAACTTGTATTTACCATTTACTAATTTTATTAAAGTGGACAATAATAAGAATAATACAATAATTCATTTTTTTCTGAGATAATACAAAAAAATATATATACAGAACATTTAATTAATTATACAGAATATAATTAAATATAATATTTTCATTAATTAATTAATTTATATGGTATTCAAACTCTTTGAATTTGTTCCCATTGTTATTATTAATTTTTTTTTTATGATTATAATTTTTTTCAATTTTATCAATCAATCACAGAGACTATTAATTTATTATTATTTTTATGTAATAATAATTAATAGTTTATTTTATGGGGTTACATTTAACTTCATTCCAACAAAAATAATTTTTGTGGCATATAATATAATAATTGTAAATTATATTTTTTAAATCTAACACAAAAATCATATTTATATATAATATTTAGAATATTTATAAAATTATTAAATAATGGTATCTGTTATTATCAGAAAAGATTGATTAATTATCTGCCATATTATCATAATTCTTTTATCGTATTTTGTTTTATATTTAATTTTGTTTTTTGTTTTATTCTGTTTGATATTTATAACGATTTTTTATTTGATTTCAGTGATATATTGAAAATACAACTGTTACGTTTAAGTTTGCAAGGCATTCGTGTTGACAAGTAAATTTTTCTAAAAACTACGATTTGATTGTTTAGTTCTCTTCGAAACTAATTTTAAACCTTTTTCCAAAAATTGTCTTAGTAGCTTCTTTAGCCGTTTCATTTACAGTCTATCCTTTTTACTAATAGGCTAGTTCAACTAGCGGCCTTAAAATATTCAGTCATTCAATCAAACAGCTAGGCAAATGACTTGGATCTATAACGTTTAACTAATTGCCTAGCCTAGTCATTTATTATTATACATCAATTTTTGAGTTACGCTATTTAATCTTATGATTACCAAATTAAATTACTAAAATAAACAATTTCTAAAGTAACATATTTCATCTTTTTTTGTCAAATGGTCAACCTATTGTATGAATGGCCTAATCAGCCAGCCGATTCATTAAATGTCTTATTAGATTCTATGGCAGAATATCATTCAAGCCGCTAGTTTAATGGTACCGCTTAATAAAAAGGCTATGCTGTTAAGGCTATTTAAGCTAAGTGGCTGCTACATTGCATATTGTTTGCCACGAAAGCTGGATATTTAGCTTTGATCAAAAGTACTTAGAAAACAAGAAGTGTTATTATTTTTAACTACTAATTGAAACTATTTTTTATTTTTTGGTAAGTTTCCTTGTCAGAGAGTAACTTTGAAAGAATATTTTTTCGGGGTAGTTGTTAGAGACTTTTAACGGATATTAAAATTTTTTACTTCAAATGACATAAAGGAACAAAATTTTGTTGCCTCATAATTTTATCCAGAATGTGAACCAGTGTGAACCAGAATGAAATATTTTGTTTTATATTGTTTATTGTCCCACATAATGCAACATTTATTATTATAAGAAAAAACATTATTTCATTTTTCGTTGTTTTGATAAGAGTTGCTCATACCCATTTTACTCATTTATGTAAAGAAATATTGTAAACCAACTTTTTTCTGACAGATTCAATTAAATATTGTTATTCTTCGATAAATCTATGATAAAATTTTCTATAATATATATAAATATGATTGTGAACCTATGTACAAGAAATACTGTTCAAATCTTATCTAATAAGCATATTGATTCGAATGAAACAGTATTTATCTGTTTGGAGTCTTCCCTTACGTTTGGAGTGAGTTTTGTATTAAAATTTGAATAATATATATAAATTTATTTTTTATACATTTAGGAAATATGAAAATATATTTTATAGGTAATTAGGAGCAAAATTATTCCTTGAGCATTAAAAATATAATTAATTTAGAGAGCAATATATAAAAATAAATTACGAGGTATATCAGAAATTAAGCAACCCCAAATAACTCGAGAAATAAATATATCTAGTATTAAATAATAGTATCTGGATGATTTCTCGGTATTTTTTGAGTTAAAAAGACACAAATATAATATATATGAGAACCGCTTAAAATGTCATCACACAAATACAAATTTGAATGTCCCGGTAATGTACTTTATTTCGTTAACTACAATATACGCCAATAGATGTCAGGAAGAGTCTTATTTTGCAGTTTATGTTTCAGTTTTTCCTGAAAACACGGAAAAAAAGACATTTTATTAAATGAAACCTAGCTAAATCGATTTTTCGCTCAAAAAACTCCCTGCATACTAATTTTCATGAAAATCAATGGAGCCGTTTCCGAAATTGATGATATCTTTTGGAAGGAAACTCAACGCTAGCGTTCATGCTCAAAGAATAACTTATTATAGGATAAATATTTTATAATTTGATAAAATGTTTAAATCTAAATCTAGAACTCTAGCCAAAACATTGAAGGTAAGTCGCAGTCAGCTAAATTATTAGTTTTACACTTTAGTTTTTAGAAAGGTCGAAAATGGTTATTTACCTTCGTTGCTGGGCTTTAAAAATATAAGACTAGTTGGTACAATTTAGAAAGTTTTTGCTAATATTTTGTGATATGTCTTTTTGAGTAACAGAAAAAGAAAGTTTTTGGATTTAAAATTGAGAAATCAACAGATGATTTGTTAATGTAGTTAATTGTAATAGTGGTATTTACCTAAGGAGTCCTTACGAAATATAACACTTTCAAATATATTTCTTTGAAAATTTTGAGTGCTTTCAGATAAAAATAACTTTATTAAATCAACGTTGTCTTTGTGAGTTGTGCTATATATCTCCTTACTTTGGCTATTTGGAAAATACAACATTTTTTTTAAAATAAAATTTAAAAAAACTGGTAAAATAAGAGTTTTAAATTTTTAATTTGAAATACCTAAAAACAAACCGGTATAAGATATCGATATAAATTTTCTTAAATTATAGATATAAGTTCATGGCATAAAAAAATACTTTTAGATCACAAAAAACATATCACAAAAACAAATTAAAAGACGGAATGAAAATAAGAATCTAACATCTAAATATCTAATATTTATACATCACTAATATTTGAAAATATCCTACAATCTATTTTGTGCCATAATAATAGATATAAAATCAAAATGAACAAAATAATTTAATGATAATAATAATAATAATAATAATAATAAAACATTCTCTCACTATATAAAAATCACATTGATGATATTACTTAAATAATCAATTAATTGTTTAATTAATAATAAATAGAATCATTTGTTAATTAATCTACAATAATTAATTTATATCTATGTATAGTAAAATTTTAATAAGAATTATGTAATTGTTTTTTTATTATTTTGGTAATTTATCGTCGTATCCAATTTTTATTTTTGAGCTTAGCTTCTTTTTTTTTAATTAAAAATAGAGATACGTGCGATTCACCTGATTGTCATAACAAATTCATTTTAATGCTTTACTGTAAAAATATCATTTATAAGAATGCTTGTAATAAAAATATATTGTTTATGCTAAGTTTATATAAATATTTTGATGATACTAAAGATAAATAGATTATAATGTTTATTTTAGATGATTTTTTAAATTTAACACAGCGAACAGAGCGTAGTTGTTACCCACCGATATGGAATGACTACATAGCTACGCAGCCAACGTACATCGAACGACTTCGGGTTTTTTCGGGTTACCATATGTAAATTATACAACATAGTACATATCAAAAAGCATCTACTGTTTGAAACTGACAATAACCTGACGAAATAATTATTCATTTGTAGAAACAGAAGTTTTTTTGAAAATCATTTAAAATTATGCAAATAAATGATAATTGCTCTGATAATGTTCAAAAAATTGGTTAGCATGTGAAAAATTCCTCCGCGTCATCCGAGCTAGTAAACAGAAATGATGGCCATTTGAGAATTTGAGGCTCAACTTGTTTTAAAATCATCTAAATTAAACATTTAATACTTTTGTCCTAAAACTGTTCCAAAATTAAAGTACTTGTAAATATGCTTAATATAAAAATTGTTCTTAAAATATTCATAAAGCATCTGATTGAGAACATGACAAAAAAACAAAGATTTGTACATAAATTTTATAGAAGTAAAATATTTTTATCTAAAACTGGAATGTTTTTCTTTAAAAGCTACAGGAATTCTATTATTAATAAGAACTCTTTTGGAATTTGTGCAAGATGCATTTTATGTATCAAAAAATTGTCATAAGAATTTTACACATTTAATTGAATCAAAGGTTATTTTTTGTTAACTGTAATTTGTGAAATATTTGTTTATGTTTTTCCAAAATTTTCACTACATTCAAATTGAAATATTTCAATTAAAAAATTTCATATAAATAAATATAGAGAATGTTCGATTTACATCTAGGCATATAAATATCACGAGTATGACAGAGTACATGCGTTAAGCAATGCATTTAAGTAAGAGGTATTATAGGTGTTATATGAAATTGAAAAGTGACTTGTATCGTGGCTTATCTGTTGTAGTTCATCTGTTCAACTAAGAAATTCCCACTCTCTAAGCCAGGCGTGGGCGAGTTATTTTAAGTCAAAGCCACCCTTGTTATAAGTTTATTGCGTACCATAAAGTTTATCGTGTGTCTCTTTATGCAAGTCCACATTGCTCATAGAAGAGGAAGCGAGACAGGTATACGACTCTTCTACCTATCTCAGTTTCTCTTATAGTAATGAGATAGGTAGAAAAAAAATGTTATCTCTCTGTCTTACTCGTATTATTGGTTGACACTGGTTAGGGTATCGCTGTCTTACTTGTATGTTAGATACAGAAGTCTGAGTGGCTTCTCTAAGCCACGTTAGCCTATGGCTGTTCTAAGCGTCTTACAACTATCTCAACGTATACTGAAGCTTCAACATATGTATATAATACCTCTCACTTAGATGCATTTCTTAACGCATTTATTCTGTCATACTCGTAATATTTATATGCCTAGATGTAAATCGAACATTCTGTATATGTTAATAGCATATTTTAAAATTTGAACATTTAATTCTCATGCATAAATAACAAAAATTTTCAAAAAACTAATAATTTGTATTGCTTTATTACCTATCGGTTTTTTTGAATTAAACTGCACGTGCATATTAAAATTTTTTTAAGAATTAAAAATATTTACTGTTTGATTCATATGGCCCCTCCACCAACCATTAAAGTTCATGATTCTTTTATAAATCGTTTGTTTTGAAAAGTGGAAGACCTATTTTAAACTAATTTCTTATCATCAAATTTTCAGTCCCTACTGAATGTCACAAGAAGTGAAAACATGTCCTACTACGTCTAGTGAAAAATCATACTTATAGTTTCAGTGGTTGAGGTTCGTCTCTGTGAGACAAAATTTTGTTTCGGATAAAGAGTAGTTGTTTTGTTTCGGCACGAAGTTAAGAAAATTTTTTTTTACTGTAGATTGTCTAATTAATTTGGAATGTTAGACCATTAACACATTGCCTATGGGGTCATTTACTTTTCAAAATCAGTGTGTTAGGTAAATATAGCCCTGTTTACAGAGACATTTTCAACATTTTTTGCCCCATAGGCAACTTGTTAAGAAACATGGACGGATAGCTAATTATGATAAGGTACTATTTTAAAATATGAATTGAGTAGCAAACACTGAAATATGACCCATTTTCGCATAATAATCCTTAATTTAGAATTTTTAACCGCTTGTATTTACAGGTATAGTCGATATATTGGTAAATTTGGAGCAGATTATTCTGCCTTATGAATAAACAGATAGTAGCAACCCCGGAAATAGGTATTTGGTAACGATTAAACAGAAACTTTTAATTTTTTTGCTGGCATTTTTGTTTGTTACGCAAATTATTTTTTGATACCGTTTATACTATCGATAAAAAATGCAAATTTAATTTAAATAACTTACTCAGATGCGATTTTTCAAGTACTTTCGGTTTTGAATTGACATAAATGGCTCTCAGATTTAAGCAGAAAAAATTCCGAAGTAAACTTTAATACGAATTCTAGGAATTTAAGAGGGATTCTAATGAGTCCTGATCCATTTTCTGTTTTTATATTTGGTCTGAATTCTCTACGGGTCTTTTCCACCCAGAAAAGATTGATTCATGCATCGATTTAAAGAGCATATAATTTAATACAAAATAAAAATAAAATATTTAAAATATTTGTCACAGGAATCAAATAAAATGTGATTAAAAAAGTTCAAGAACTATAAATCGTTTCGGATATAGATTGAAAACTAAATTAAAGGCAGAAAAAAGGGCTGCCTTACATGATATTTTTTTCTCTTTTCTTGAATGTTTCAGATCTCTGTTTGTAAGATTTGACTTGATTTGATTTTAGTGACTTGTTTTAACTTCCATATTATTAATTTCGATGAGGGGAATTATCCGTCCATATTTCTATATTATCCAAAAAAAAACTTTTATGTTGTTTTCATACAAGGAATTTTAGTTTATAAAATAAATCTAAACTTGACTACGCAACTGTTGTGTAGTAACTAATGGAAGAAATAAAAAAACAAAAATAAGATCAGATTTTCAAGAAAATATTATAAAAAGATAAGGACTAGTATATGTTGTTATCATAAACTATATAAACTATATGCAAGGATACGAGTTTGCTCCATTTATAGTTTTAGAGCGAATTAGAACTAGGCTTAAATTACATTATTACGTATATCAAATTTTTACTTACTTTTGGCTTAAAATCTTCAGTTTCGCAGCCAACTATCTTAATTAGCCGTTCAATTAATAGCTTAGCCTTTTTATTAAACGGTGCCGTTCAACTAGCGGCCTAAACTATATTCAGTCATTCAATAAAACAGCTAGAAAAATGATTTGGATCAATGACGTTTAACTATTTACACTTTCTGCCACCTGGTGCTGAAACACACTGCCATTATGGTGCCGGCTAGGAATATTGTTGGTTTCTCACAGTTTGATTGAAGAGTGTAGTGACAAAAAGTTCGAACTAAGTATGGCACTATTCAAAACCGTTTTTCACGATAAGAGTTGCAGTACTCAGATACAAATTTCATATAGCGATGAAATTTCAGAAAGTCCTATTTCTTTGAGTGGCCAAAGATTCCAAAAATGTAGTTGTAGGCTTGCTCTGAATTAATATCGCAATAATAGATGGGTTTGTTTTAAGACAAAATTTTTTGCGGATCCAAATGCCATGGAAGTTTCAGTAGATCATCCTAGGCTGTTAACCAAACGGCCAATAAAACTAATTGGCTGCGACAGATAAACAGTATTACTACAAAACGAACATCCTTTGTGTAATCTCCATCGGGGGCCTTTTGCAAGTATAAATAGAACAAACTCCTGTTTTGGCATATTTTGTTGATTCATTGTCTTGAAATTGTTCGAATAAAAATAAGTTTTACAGATTATAATCGATAATTTTCTCTTCTAATAAAACTAGCTATAGAACTTTAATATAAAAGTGATTTAATAGAATTTATTTTAGAATCATCTAAATTTAGTTAGTTTTTGTAAATAGTTTTAGTTTATAGAATATTTAGAAGGCAAGAAATAACATCATAATGTCATTTTAAACATTTTTTTAACCTAATTACGAATACATTTTTACTGCCAAAGTATATAATATTAGTAAAGGAATAAATATTACGTTTTGGAGACGGTTTTGATAAATTATTTGTTGATGTTGTAAGGTGTACAATTATTATGCACCAGTAACACACATACGCAATAAACGCCAAAACCACGAACGTAATTTCGCTGCTAAAAATGCACCTGGTTCTAACTACGATCTACGTGGTTCTAGCTTTTGTGATAAACTCGTTAAAACACGTTGATTATCGATGGCACGTAACGATGATATGTACGTTTTTAATTCTCCTTCACTTTTTGGCGAGGGTGGTTCCAAAACTTAAAATAAATAAATAAATTGTTATTACTTTCTATACATTAATTTGGTAGCGTTCGAAAAGTATCGAGGTGACCCAGTACTATGTATGTTCAAGATTCTTAGTTCTTACAAATCTGATGTATACGATAAACACTGAAGCAACTCAATGCATTTGGCGGATGTGGAAACAAAATCTGATAGAGATCGAATTAAAACTGTCGTATCTTGAATTAGATTCGCCATTTATGTGTTATTTTCGAGACTTTCCAAATCCGGTTATCATTATGTATCTTATCAGTTTATTGGTTGTTAAATCATTTCAAGCTGAGGCTTAAATATAGGCCTTCAATCATAGCTAAGCTTCGAGCCAGAAGCGGATTATCCATAAGATAAAGTAGGCATGTGCTTATACATGCCCGAGGATACAAAGAGGATCACGTGGAAGTGTTTAACAAATATAATAATAATAAAAATCAACAGCAAGCCTTGGAACTTTCTATAGTCAAAGAATATGAAAAGGGTGAAGAGAGGATACGAAAGAGAAAGTTCACAGTAGATAAATCTGTCGAAGATATTACTTTTTCTTTATCTGGTCGTAGCCCAGTCACCTGGTACGTTTTGTTGACTTTTCTAAGGGATAATTTTGTGCGCTAATCACGAATTTTTATCTCCGAGGTCATTTTGCTCTCCGAGGTGAGGAAAAAATTATATGGCCATTTTTAAGCGGAAAATTTGAATTGAACATGGAAATTTTGGTCTTCTTGAGTCTAGCTTTGAACAGAGGGATCAGATCAAAAAAATTTTTTAACAAAAGTTGTTTCTAGAGTTCATACGCACTTAAGGTCATTTCTGCCCATTTTTACCGAATTTCAACACTGCAGAAGTTCAAAATAGAGCAAGTATATTAGTAAAAATGTATTCTGGTGATATAGAAAAGTGCTTTTTTGAATATATCCAACAACCTTCTTCTTCCACGATAGTTCGAGCCGGAGAACTGCCTCGAACACTCTTATTGGTTCTAAGAAATAAAAAACTTGCAACTTCAGAACTAAAAAGGCTAATTTTTAAACCTGCCTATGAATACAAATTTTCTTAATCTGCCTCTGCTTAAAAGTCGCCTGATCTGTATGAATCATGATTAAGAAATGCATTTTTGAATCATCATTTCATTCAGGTTACTGGCATTTATGAATTATATTGACCATTTTTGTATAAAAAGCTCGAAGTCTGTATTTCTCTCTCAGTTTAACGATTACATTTACTGTCAACCCCCTTTTATGAAATTCTTATCACTACACTTAGATATTTCTCTAACTCTCTACAAATGTATACAAAACAAAAGGTAACTGTGTAACTTACCTAAATGTCGACTCCTACAATATCTGATTGTACGCATTGTTTGTGCTAACATATGCATTTTCTCAAAATTGACTAGACCATCTAAACATGTTTTATTCCCTTCATGTGTGAATGTCATATCCTTTAACAAAAGTGGCATAAATGGTACTACAGGTGGTTGCAATTTACCAACACTTAATCGATATGATCGATGATTACGACTTGGATCAATTAACGCTTCAAATTCTGTAAATAACTTACGAAATTTCGATGGTAATTTTTCCCAAGTTAATGTTAAACGACTTACAGCTACATTACTTAAACCCATAACAATTGCACAAAATGCATTCAAATTTTGATATTCTTTACAACTGCAAATAATAACAAATTAGATTAATATTTATGAACAACAAAATTGGATGAAATGTTTTCCCGATTAGATATTTTGAATGAGTTTCGGTCGGAGAAAATAATAACAATCCAGCAATTACAAAATATAAAGGTCCGAAATTTGGGATAGCTCATTTGTTCATATTTTAGACTCTATGATTTATTTTCCCCAATTTTAACCCTTCAGAACGGTTTTGTAGAGAGAATTTCCCAAGAGTTTTTTTATTAAATGGAACAGTCTCTTGAAAAATTTT
The DNA here is from genome assembly GCF_905475395.1 of Chrysoperla carnea. NCBI lineage: Eukaryota > Metazoa > Arthropoda > Insecta > Neuroptera > Chrysopidae > Chrysoperla > Chrysoperla carnea. The sequence continues at coordinate 17,213,265 of NC_058339.1, forward strand.
ACTTCACAAAGTTTCATGCTTTTTTATAAAAAAAAAAAACTATAAAATAAAAAATATCAAGAAAAAAAAATTTCTTAACAACTGCGAGAGTTTTTCTTATCACTTAAGTAAAGCCGGTTAAAAATAAACCCGAAACACGATTGGATTCGTCATACTTCGGCTAAATCCGTAGTTTCCAACCGCCATATTAGAAATTATATTAGCAAGTAAATTTAATATACTATTCTATCATTTGAATTAATGTATTTTCACACGTAAACTTTAGTAAGCTAAAAACATTTTTTTAAAGTTTGAATTTTTACTCTTGGCGCTTGCGCAAAAGTGTCAGATTCTCTCTAATCACAAGGATGTCTGAAGGATTAATATTTATTTCGAAAGCAGGTAATTATTCAAAAAGCATAAAAAGCATATACAAAAATAAAAGTAATTCTATAATTCTTTTACTTACTATGCAGCCAACTTAATAAATTTTCGTAGCATTGACACACGTTTACTGAGACTACTTGACATACATATCTCAGTGACAACCCAAAATTGAATTTCATTGAAACGTCTTAAAAATATATCTAAATTTGCTGTTATTTGTCCAAAATGATGTCTACCAAATGTATGATAAATCAATTCATATTCATGTACACACCAAAATAAATCCCAATCGAATAATGTCATGTAATATGCAAGTTCTTTTGTACTAAATAATTCTAAATCTATGTCAGAACCTTCAGTTGGACCTTCTTGTTCCGATAAACATGTCTAAAATCAAAAAGAAGTGATTATCTTCTATCTCAAAAATAGTGGTTAGCAGGCCAGGGATGGAATTTTCGATCTTAGTTAATTATTAAGATCGAAAAAAAAGATCAACAATTGTTTATTCGTTGATTAAATCTAAAGTTTCTGAATAATTTCCTTACCAATGCATCTAAGTGGTCCTTCGGTGATACAAATATTCGTCCGTTAAGACTAAGAGCTGTAGGTATACTAATATCGTTGTCTTTAAATGGAACTCGTTCGCCGGTTGATTTTACTTCAACTAATATTAAATCATCCGTTGGTCGTAATTTTAATTTATCAGCTGCCGATATTTTTATTGTTTCAGCTGTTGTATTTACTGGAAAGCGTAGTGTACAATACGTGTGGTCGGCACAATAGACCCGAAATATTACTGAAAAAAGAATAATTCTTAAAATAACGTAAAATAATACATCGGATGGAAATGCAATTTAAAAATTTTTCATTTTATGTTTCTTGTTTCTGACGATATGTATGCTATAGAACCAGAAGTTAAACAAGTTGCAGCTCCTGGCCACGGCGGAAACATATTCATTATATTGTAGCATATTCTGTTGTATGTTTCTGGGCAGCTTCCCTTTCAAGTTTGTACTTTTAAAGTGGAAATGACAGAAATTCAGAGAATTTGAAAATCTGCAGATATCGAAATTACAACCTCAACCAGATTTGACTACTTCTCATTTTTCTTATAGAGGTACTTGAAAGGAAAGCTGTATTCTACCAAATCTGAGAATTCTGGGAACAATACAAAATGCTAAAAAAATATGTTTGCCATGCGGTTAGGTGCGGCTAATCGTTAGCATCCTGGCATAATCTGGCTACATTAACTCACTGTCATCATCTGGGCGAATAATAGTTCTTGTATCGTTATCACCACTAAATAAACTTATCGGTTGGCCACATGGTGGTAATTTCCATTTTTGTCCTTCATGTAATTTTTTGTCTTCTTGATAACGATTTAATTGTGACATAACATGATGCATTAAACTTGCTTCTTCTTCCAAAGAACTCCATTGCATACAATCAGCTTCGACTTCTGCTGCTAAATCTTCAACAAAATCTAATGCCATTTGATCGTCAAATATTGGATGTCGAATTGTGTTCACCCATCGATACACAAATTGAACTACACGACGTTTACATGCTAATACAAATTCTTGATCTTGATTTGGAGATTCTATTCGATAAGTATGCATTAGTTAAGGGAAAATTTGATAAGATTTGATTCATAAGTATATTAAACAAGTGAAATTTAGAAATGTTAAAAAATCACTGCGGTTTGCCAAAGTGGCTCTCTCCCAACTGAACCAATTTTCTTGAAACATAGCTAAGAACAATCTCCATTAAAATATCTTTAAAAAAATCAAAATCGGATCACCGTTTAGGGTGCCACGGACAGACTTTATACTACTTTATTATTTTAGACTTTTTACTTTTGGAAGTTTTTTCGTTGGAGATTATCGAAGATTGATTTGAAAATATAATTATATAAAAAGGATATTATTTGGCAAGTTCCACAATTAATTGATGTGTTGGCATAAATACTATATGCGTTAATAAAAAATCATCTAAAAATGGATCATGGTTTGTTGGAATAAGATCATCACGTCCACTAAAACCAGCGCGTCCATCTAACCGTGTCTCCAAAAGATGTTCCAGCATCTTTTGTGGGGTACCAGCCATCACGGTATATCTGTTAACAAGCAATAAATAATTATAAATAAAAAAAAAATTGTATTAAAAAAAAATTTTGTTGGACATACTTAAAATTTGAAAACGCTTGTTTATGTTGAGATGAGATCTTTTCTAAAACTAATACATCTTGACCATGTTCTTTTAACCGAACTGTATTGGCTTCTACATCCCTTAAAATGCGATTGAAGTTTTCTTTATCTACCCGTAAGAAATGACAATTGTTTTCACGTAAAACAATTGTAGCTGCTCTAAAAAGTGAATAAATAAAAAATATAAATTTATTGTAATTTAATAAGAAATAAGGATCAAATTGAATTATAGTTTGCTTACCTTGGAGCATCGTTGATTAGAGCTAATTTACCGAAATCATCGCCTTCTTGTAATGTGGTTACAGTTCCTTTCCCATGTATAACCACATCGACCGATCCTCTTAAAATTATGTACCAAGATCTACCTTCGTCTCCCTGATGAAACACTAAGTGAAAAAGGAAAACTTAATTAAACATAGGTAACTGTTTATGACAAACTATTGTCATAGTGTGGGAAGTATAATTTAAGGAAATTTTGTTTAACTGAATATATTTCCTGAGTATATTATCAGTGTTTGAAAAAAAGAAAATAATCAATTCCTTGATTGATATTTTATTACCGAGGGTAAAGTAGTGAGTCGATACAGACTTCAAAATGTGAATTGCTAATATGATTGAAAACATAAGTAATAATAAAGTTTGCTGACAAACCAACAAAAATAAAAATTCGAACAATTGAGAAAATTACACTCTGTGTCTAGAGCTTGTATAACCCAATTGAATAAGGAGTTTGCCATGAATCCAAGAGGTCCGGATTCGAGTCCTGGTACGAGTTTATTTTTTTCAATTCTCTTAATATGATTCACAATTATATCGCCTATAACCAAGCTCACATCTATCGCCTATATCTTGCTCACATTGCATTCCCTAGAATTCAAAATGTTTTCTACAACATAGTGGAGACTATATATGACATGATTAAATGTTGATCTTTATAAGTCTATGGCCAGGCATTATATTTACCAGTCATTTCAGAATGGCTAGAAATTTTGGAGGCTGTTTATCAAGCTTGTGGTTTGAACCGACATTTTTCCATTTTTCAAAACAAAGGGTTTTCTTGTACACGTTATATTACCATAATTTTTGGACACGGTGTATATCTCTGTGGTCCGCAATATATTTATCGTTATATTGAATCAGTACTCTAAACTTACCATTTTACTTAATACTTACATATTGTGTTCGCCTTCGAATGAGCTTCAAACATAACTACAGATGCTATTTCACGTTTTACTGAATTTGACAGATGTGATATCGCTTTAATATGTAACAATTCTTCATAAATTATCTCTTGATCTTCTAATGTTCGTTCATGACTTCTGTGATATCGGAAAAAGGAAAAACATTATTATTTTAGTAATTAGAGAAGATATTGTACATCAAAAGTTTATTATGCAGTAGTAAAACTTGATTTAAGAAAAAAAATATTTATAATTATTATTCTACTTATTTTATTTTCCTTCATAAAACATTTTATGTTTTTGTTGTAGGAGACTTTAATCAAGATGAAAAGAAAATACAAGTTTATGGCGTATCTTTGTTTGTTTTAAAAACTTCAATCAAAAGTTATAAAACATTTAATAATTCAGAGAAATAGGCAATAATTTTAAACGTATCTGGTTTTAAGGTCATCTAGATTAAAAAAAATTGCTTTCATCATTGAAAAATCTAAACTAATAACAAACTTCTATATATTTTTTAATGTCCTTGTTTTTTCAATAAGTCAAATTTTAAATAATAATTATCCTTCATTATCACATTTTAGAGGCCTAGATAAAGTTTTGTACAATATACGTGTGATAACGCAATATTAACGTGCTTCTGCGATTGCTCAAATAGTGCTACGCACTCGTTGTGCAATTTCAATGTGTTATTATTGCTCTTATTTCACTGGTATCGTAAATAACTATAAAAAAATCAATCTTTTAACAATTTATTTGAAGTTGTAGCAATTTCAAATATAGCTTTGTAGTTACATTTTAAGTTTGGGCTTGAGGTTTGCAAAACAAGTATTATAACTTTATTCCTGTGTAAGAAGGCTTCGGTATTTCAAAAGTTAATCGTAATTTTGAAAACTGGCAGGTATTAATCATTCTCACTTTATTTTTGTGGATATAAATCTATCGCCAAGGATGTTTCTCTTAAAATCAGTTCCAAAAATGAACTAAAGTTATTATTATTTTTACATAATAAATGAAACTTTCATATTGTGTATTTTAACCATATTTTACTGTAATTATAAATAAACTGTTTGAAAAAGAAGATTGCTTTCTTACGATTTCCTTAATATCATGCGCATAATAGCATCCGGTGCACGATTTATCAATGTCCCCAAAGATTCTTGTAGCTGTTCTTCGGCTGTTGCGACATCCTCTGCTGTTGGTAATGCAGATGCACCTTCTTCATCTTGCCAGAAGCGATAAAGAAAACATTTATCCTTGAATGGTTGTTCTCCAGACACTGTAATTAAATAATTTCTTCTATAATTATCTATAATTATTGCTATTTTTATGTACAAGCTATTATATAAACGATATTTATAATAATTAATATTGAGAGTTAATTTTTGCATGACAATCAATAATATCTATATTACTGTGGGAAAAGTTGTAAACTTTGAGAAAGGTTAAATATAACTTATATAAATAGAAAGCATATATATTATCAATTTTCTGGCAGAAAGTTCATGTGTCAGTTCAAAATTTCGAAATATCTTTAGGTATACATACAGCGATGTCTGTGGATAAGCGAGTTATTCCGACCAACGAATCTATTTTTTAACCAACGAAAAAGGAGATACTAATTACATTAATCAACGCTATAGATTACATATTAGACAAGGACACATCTAGCAGTTTTCTCTCTCATTCCTCATATCGCAAATTTTCGGCTATGGTGTTCTCTATGTATAATAATCTTTGCACTTGTCTAACATTCAAATTTAAGAAAGATTAAAAAGTGATAGTAAAATATAAAAAAAGTAAAATATAATTCAATCAGAAAGCTATTTATCTGCTTCTAATACTCATATTAAAAATTTGTCTTATTCCGAAATAATAAGTGTTTGACAGATTTCATACAAAACAATAATGTGATAATCAAATTTAATTACGTTAAATGTTTAGAACTGTGAATGTTTGTCAACCAATTATAACTTTCAAGTGATTTAATTAAAATAATAGATTCAGTTTCATTAATATTATCGTACTCACCAAGTTGTCAAACAAAGCCGTAAAAGAAATGAACAGTATACCAAACGAATAAGTTTGCATTTAAACTTTGCCTCTTGATTTCTCAAAATCCAAATTTTTGTTATTTTATACTTGTGTAAAATGAGAGATTTTAGATCTACTCGAGAACATTTACCAAAATAGTAAATGATAGTTTTTTAATGCATTATCCAGGAAAGTAAGAGATTGATCCAATAATTACGAATTTACATTCATGAGACTTGCTGATAGACAAAAATAATAATATATTGTATGCAAGTGATGCTTATAAATTTAATAATATAGATATCGCTCTTTAATCATCAATACTCTAACTATAGTCATCACTGTTTATCAAATGGTGGATCTTCGAAGAATTCATAATTAAATTAAAATTTTGTTTTTATATCATCGGCAACGTTATATTTTTATGGTATTATTATAAACAACAAGACTGTCTAAGTATTTTAGATAGTTTTTTTATTTATCTATTTTTTATTATAAATATCCAATTGAAAAGGATAACCTATATGATTCATCATTTGATTCAGCAAACTTTGAACGATAAAATAATAATAAAAAGCATGGTGACCTAGGAATTTTTTTGTGATTTTTGGAAACTTTTCTAATTAAAAAATGTATTTATAAAGTTATATTGACATTCCTAGTATTATTCAATCCTTACATATCTCCTTGAAAAAGTCATCCTGCATAATATATATGGATTACCTACCTTTTAAAGATATACTGGGTGTTCCAAACCACCCGTCCAGGCTGATTATTCTGAATAGTTTTTAAAAAAAATTGAAACGAAAAAACACGTATCAAATATTTTTTGAAACTCTATCTAACCATACCAAAAACACCCTCCACCCTCAATCCCTGTTAGGGGTAGGGGGTGTAACTTGAAAAAATCAAATGGAAACCCCTATTTTTTTCTGCAGATTTGGATTCTTCAAAAGAAAAGACAAACATTTTGTCTAAGAAATTTTTCCCGATTTTCGGTAGATCGCGCTACAATCGACAAAAATCGTTCTTTTAGATTTGGCATAAGAATTGCGCTGTTCAATGACAAAAATCAAAACGAAAAAGTAAAAATAAAAATAAAAACACAAACACACAGAACCAAAACAAAAACAAAACAAAAGCAACACAAAAGTTAGAAATTCAACGAAAATAAAAGAGAAGCGAAAATGTCGAATTGCGGTAATTGAGGTAAACCACTAGACAATTGGGAGGATGCTAAATAAAGCTCTTAGAAAGAATTAGATATGAATCATTTTAGATTTAATTTTTTTTCAGACTTTCCAAAATAAAAAAAAACATTTTTACAAAAATAATTTTTCTAAATCATAATAAAATATGAAAAACAAAAACAGAATAGTCTTTTCTTCAAAAAAACAAAAACAAAATTGAAAATAACTATTCTCGACTCAAAAAACTTTTCTCGCCTTCACTTGAACTGCAATTCTAATGCCAAATCTAAAAGAACGATTTTTGTCGATTGTAGCGTGATCTACCGAAAATCGGGAAAAATTTCTTAGACAAAATGTTTGTCTTTTCTTCTGAAGAATCCAAATCTGCAGAAAAAAATAGGGGTTTCCATTTGATTTTTTCAAGTTACACCCCCTACCCCTAACAGGGGTTGAGGGTGGAGGGTGTTTTTGGTATGGTTAGATAGAGTTTCAAAAAATATTCGATACGTGTTTTTTCGTTTCAATTTTTTTTTAAAACTATTCAGAATAATCAGCCTGGACGGGTGGTTTGGAACACCCCGTATATAGGTATATATAAATAATAACTACGTCACTTATACGGTAGGTAATCTATAAATAGAAATAAGTAGCAAATAATAAAAAGCCTAAAGGTAACATTTGAATGAAAATTATTATATTATTGTAATGATAACATTATAATGTTAAAAATTAAGCTAAATAATAATAACATTCTCATAATAATAATATTAATATATCTTGTTATCTTCTATCCTTATTGTGTACATATATTGTATTTATGAAAATATAATATTGTCTATTTCACTTTTCATATTTATTTATTAAGGTCTACCTATCTACACTAATTAAACATAGGATACATGTATTTATAAAGCTACACATACATACATACATAGGTAATAGCATTATAAGTCATCAAAAATATCTATAAAGTTGGCAAATAAAATTAAAATAAATGAGACTATAAAAAATAATTTTATCAACTATAATGATTCATTTAAATTGAGTTGTAGGATAGGATGTGCTTCATTAAGGTAGTACCTACACGAAAGTGGTATTCCAAGAATTTCTCAAAACTCAGAATATAAAATATTTAATTCATAATACACTTGCTGTTAAAATTAGAAGATGATTTACCATGCCATACATGAGATATTAGCAATTAAAAGTGACGCAATTTGTACGTGTACATGGGAGAAGTGTATAAAAATACACAAATTTACAAATATTATATTTATTTACCAATGAATGACGTCCACCATCTCTATGAAAAACTAATATAATGTAGAATACTATATTTAGAAAATATATAAATAAAAATAAAAATTATTTACCATATAGTTTCGATAAAAAACTTAAATAAATAACTCGTTTTAGCGATATTTTTTTATGGAGAGGATATAATAACTAATGGTAAAGTTATATATCATAGTATGTGTGTGTATACGTATAGAAGATTTGTTAGTGAGGAACTACAGTCTTGTGAAAATAATATATGGTATATGCATAATAGTCATAGCACAGTTAATGCACTGAATGATAGTATTAGTCCAAAACTTTTTGACTGGACGGTCGCGGAGGAACTACCTTAAGGAGATATGCAAGGACTGAATAATACTAGGGATTTCAATAAAACTTTATAAATACATTTTTTGATTAATAAAGTTTCCAAAAATCACAAAAAATTTCCTAGGTCATCTTTTATTATTATTTTATCGTTCAAAGTTGTCTGAAAAATGATTAATCATATAGGTTTTCCTTTTCAATTGGATATTTCAATGTCAAAAAATCTAGATAGTGTGACAAAAAACTATAAGGTTGTTGATGATATATTTTTATTAAATTATGAGTTCATCGAAGATCCACTATTTGATGAACAGAAACGACTATAGTTAGAGTATTGATGATTGAAGAGAGATATCTGTATTTTCAAATTTTTAAGCGGTACTTGCACACAATATATTATATATTTTTATAGTTGCGTGGTATTGTAAAGCTAAAAATAACACAAAACTTGACTACAAAGCATGTATTTGGTTTATATGTATATACCGTCCAATAAACCAAAACTTGTTTACAAAACTGTAGGAAAAAAAAACACCTTCAGCACAGGGTTAAATATTCGAACCCGGTTCTCAAGTAGTCCGATTTTCTTTTCAATTATATCCACTTATTCTTCAGTTCCCAATTTCAGTATCCTCCCATTGGTAGGGAAGTTAGTGACAGAGTCCAAGCTTGGGTACAATTATTTGCAATTGTTTTGCGTAGTTACAGCTACTTATATGTAGTTAACTTAATGGATATAGAAATGTTGTCGTTTAATTTTCTCTGATTCTACAGCCATTCGTTTTATTACAATATGAGGCAGATTATAGAGGTAAAAGAGGATATTATTTAAGGTATCTGTAAGAAATATTTTGTACTTGTATATTGTATAGCAAATACAAATCATATTTACCTATGCGGTAAGATATTTCAAGTTTAAGACATACAGAGTATTCTAATTGAATATGCCAACAATTTTTGATCGTTAAATGACAAAAATTTCGCATTAAATTACTATAATAGTAATAAACAGGGCAAGAACTAATTACCTTATGTTAATAAAATTCGAAAATACTTTATTTGCTGATAACAATAATGTATTTTAGGTTTGAAACAAGAATTTACTGATTTCTGTAAACAAGTAATTTAAGTACTTAGAAAACGATGTATTTACTTACTACAGCTAGTCCTGCTTTTTACCGATATAAAAAACCTAATGTACCATGCCTCCACGTTCTATTCACAAAAACCTAAAATTATTGATATTAAAAGACGTTGGTTGTTTAAAAAATAAATAAGTACAGTATTAAAGCTTAAAGCTCTGGTTTGTATGTATTTTAGGAACTCCGTACTACATGGTTAATATATTTTAATATATTTTTTAAGATGAAACATTAATTAAACAAGGTAATGTAATATTTAAAATATATTTTAACTCCTCATGAAATTTTAATATTTATAAATATCGAATCAAATATCTAAAGAAAACCCTCATTAAATATTAATAATTATGTAATATGTTAATATTTTTGAAACAAAAACGACAAATAATATAGGTATAGTTAGATATGGCAAAAATTTTAAAATATAAATACGAAAATTTTTAATAAATAATAAATGAGACTTGCTAAACATTTTGAGGAGGGCTAGTTAAGCAACTACACTAGTTTAAGATGTAGAAATGTTTTTACTTTAAGATGTGCAATCAATAAACAAAAATCTGTTTCCAATCAGTAAATGTATTTCGCAAATTTGATAATGCGGTCGATTTAGCTGTCCCCTCTACCTATTATGATCTCTGCTAACAGTCGTATTTTTACTTTAACTAACCTGTCATGCAGCTCCAACCATCGTTACTTAAAGCTAGTTTTCTCGAAAACTATAAAAGATATCGATGTTGAATTTGGGTGCATTTTTTTTCAGAAAGTATTAATTGTTTTGGAGCTACAACCTTAAAAGCCAAAATCTGCTCGGGCTACCATAGCTTTTGGTCTTACGAAAAACAAGCAGATAGAAAGCATATCTTCCGTTAGAGAAATCAAAATATAGTTAATTGACTCATTCTGTAAATTTTTGAAATACAATTAGTAAACTCTCTGGATGATATATGTCTTCTATTTTATGTTAGTTACCCTACTTTAATAAAATAAGAGGTTGACTTTTCACCCTCGTCTCATCTCGATAGCGCTGCGCTGATGTTTGTACCTAAATATAGCTCTATCTCAACTCAATGCTAGTATATAATATATAGGTGAGTAAAAACGGAAATTAAATAAGTAACTGGTTTAAAAACTAATTAAAAGTTTTTCGAAAATCACTTCCAGCTATATACCTACCTTATTATATTTTACAGTAACTAATACCATCCAGTTGAGAGTTACTATTGCATTTTGGAATCTACTTATTGTTAATAAATAATTCAAATCTCCGTCTTAAAGGTAATATGTGATATTGTTTCCGATAATAATATGAAGAAAAAAAAACCAAGATATATTTTCTTGAAAAACATTCTATTCGAAGTATGTTGAATATTGAAAAACATTCTTTTTTCGAAGAAAACAATACCGTTGATATTATCGATGTATTACATGTTTATTTGGATTTTATGTTCACAAACTTAATAGGGGATATGTGTGCAAAATATACCGATGGTAAACTGTTGTCGTCGATTCGAATAGAAAAATTAATGAATTTTTACTATTGTCTATACAATTTTCTATTAGTCAGCAGTAACTTAAAGGTTATACGTTGTTTTACGCAAAAAACTAAGATTAACGCTCTTTATCTACATCTATAGAACACGTGATTAATTCTTGAAACAAGAATTTACTGATTTCTGTAAACAAGTAATTAAAGTACTTGGAAAACGATGTATTTACTTACTACAGCTAGTACTGCTTTTTACCGATATAAAAAACCTAATGTACCATGCCTCCACGATCTATTCACAAAAACCTAAAATTATCAATATTAAAAGACGTTGGTTGTTTAAAAATAAATAAGTATAGTATTAAAGCTTTAAGCTCTGGTATAGACAAAGCTGTTATTATAATGAAATAAATGTAAATCTTAAGCTTCTTATCATAATACCTTTCGTTTATTTAAGTTTTATTTGACACATAAAGATTGAGAATTTCAAGGTATAACAAATCGAATTGTTTTATTTTATATGTAATATTACTTTAAAATTATAATTAGTTTTTTTTTTTTTGAGTTTTAAAATAGCTTTAAATTAACTGGGGACTATACACGATGTTCTGTTATTGACTGCAGAAATCCAGCTTACAAGAGCAATAATATTAAATTATGAAGGGAATTTTAAAAAAAGTATAGAATGATTTAATTGGATTTGGTCAAATTATCCCAATCTTTATATTTCAGTTAACCCTTCATGGTCATAAAACTCTTGTTAGCGTTCGGAGTATTTTATGAATGGCTTTTGAATGATACCAAAAGTTATACATACATACATTCATGTACGGTGTACACTCAGGTACGTGCTATATTTGTATACACTTACTTTTTCTATGCTATTCATATAAAAAGAGTATATTTGTTCAAGAAGCTGTTTCGTGATACCGTCAGATATCAAGGGATTTACACATAAAGAATAAATAAATCATTTATTCTATCTAGTTAGGTTTAAAATAAGATACGTAAACTGTAACACATGCAGTGTACAGGTTCATTCATACAAAGAAAACTTTAAATAAATTTTTGTTTCTTTCATTGGCAAAAAAACGGTTGTTCCTTGTTGTTTGGCGGAATAACTAAAAATGTTTTTTAAATTTGTTAAATGTACCAAAATAAAGTTTGGCTTAAAATTTCAAAAAATATTTGCAGACTAGGGGAAGTTGGCATAGGAGTATGCACTTAAGCTAACAATTCTAAAAAACACCGGCCATGTATATGCGGTGCATATCTCATACCACCGAATTTTACACCCCGAACACTCAATCTAGTCTTCTTCTTTTCTAGCAGCTTCTTTTAAAAAGCCAAAATGGCTGCGAGCCATACACTTTAAGTATTCGTTTTATATTATTTTAAATTCTTGATGAATTTCTATGATATAGAATCATTATTTTTGTCAAGTGAATCCACGAAACGAAATATTTTAACAAGCAAGAAGACGTCTGTCTTTGTTGAATAATATATCGGGTGTATCAAAAGTAACGGGGCGATGCACGAACTTTAGAGAGAAGCATTTTCTTGAAAAATATTTCAAAATAAAAGTTTTGAGGGTTAAATAAATTTAGTGTTAGCATACACGAATATATTCCATAGTCATTTCAGTAAAACCCCGAAATGACCATGGAAGCACCCATGAAGGTTAACATCGATTCATAAAACTGACTAAAAAGAATTATCCGAAAAGTATCTTTGTTGGTCAAATAGCCACGATAGAAATCGATTTCAAAATTCTATTTATAAAGTAACGGAAGAGATAGATATTCTTCTCTTCCTAAAGCTTTTCTTAAACCTTTTTGAAAAAATGCTTCTCTGAAGATTTCATGAACCGCCCGATTACTTTTGCTACACAGTGTATGCTCAGATACCTAAATATTTAAATGGCTTTATTAAAATTGTTCACATAAAATAAATTGCATCAATTGTTTAAAATTTGTGTACAACTTTTGGTAATGTATGTAAAAGAATTTACATTATATATAAAATGAAAAATGGGATACGTAAAGTTGGCATCCTCAAATGTGGATTTTCTTTTAGAAGATATGCTATTTTAAATGCTTACTCTGACCAAAGTCAGCATTGGTAGATCTTATATGGGTATCCCCCTATCATGGCCCACAGTTATCAATGTGACATATATTTTAAGATTTTCTGAAAATTTCATATCGTTTGTAATATCTATTTTGTCCAAACTATTTATTTTAATCACCTGATTATATGTAAGTATGTATTAGCAAAACTAATTTTCGAAAAGTATGAAGGCATGTAGCTCTATTTTTATTATTTGAAATACATGTGTATTAGTAATCGAACCAAGATCTTTTGGATTACCTGTAGGTCTCTAATGTAAATTTTCTACGATTTAGTGTGTCTTCAATATGACATTTTTGAACAAAAGAAATAATGATTTTTTGTTGTGTTTTGGTGTCATCGAAATAAATGAAATTTTGTAAGTGCTAACTTCATATTTGTTTGAATACTTAAGTTTACATTTTATGAAACTAATAATATATGTTATAATTTGTTGTATGGAAAAGACAGTGAAAATAATTGAGCTGTCATTCCGCAAAATGTTAACTTATAAAAATATTACTAACGGTTCAGAATTTATCTACAATTTTTATTTTAAATTTTAAAATTGCCATATTATCTATCTTGGAAGAAAATATATCTTTCAAGCCTATCGACAATTGTCTAAATCATATGGTTTATAATTAAGAAAGGGTCGAAAATTTGTAAACAACTTTTGGGCCATAATACCTGATACCATCTTATGCTTAGTATATTAAATTATATGAATGAGATGTTCAACGCTACCAATTTTATCAAAACACATCTACAGATAGCAGAGTTTTAAGAGTAGTTTTCCAATCTACGGTATAATGCTTTGAGGCTAGTCTCCTACCGTTTATTGTAAGATAAAATATAGTATTTTTGTAATGCGTCATGTGCTTAGTCTATCTTTTTTCGTCAAAACGAGCAATAAAGCTCTCAGCTTAAAGCAAATTAACTATATTAAGACATGTTTTTAAAAATAAACTCCCTAACTAAATAAATATCACCCAAATTTGTATAGAGCGAAAAAATATGCCTATACGGAACTATAAAAATTAGCAAAATAAAAACGTTGCAAATAAATACAAATATTTGAAACACAATTAATAGAAAATCTCCTATATACTTTTGGAAGTTAGTTAAAGACTGGAAAAAAACAATTAAACTAATCATTAGTATTCACATGTTTCATTCAGTTTCAATTAAAACAAAACCCATATATTAAAGTATCAGAGATGTAATAAAGTATACTGAATGATATAAAAGTAACTTTGTAAATAATTTATTTATTATACATTTGAACTTTCGTTATATCTCTAAAAGTTTAGAAGAAAGATTCTACGGACCCAAGATCCAATTAACCATGTTGCTCATTTACGAATTCGGCCTCACTTTATACGTCCTGAACACGCTATAAAATTTCAGCTTTATATCTCTTTTCCTTTTTGGGTTATCGTGTCGACGGACAGATGGAAAACTTTTTACATTTTTACATTACAGTTTCAGTTTTGTTTTTATTCACCTTTATTTTTCACCTGTCTGTTTAGTGGGTAATCGACATTAGAAGCGCGTTCTTGAGAGATGTTCTTCCTCCGGGGAAATTTTTATCGTAATCATCGTGATTAAACTGTGATTTTTTAAAGAAAAACAATTTTTCGCCCAAGCTTTACAATTTTAATTATTTTAATTATTGAGATATATGATGCTGAACCAAATAGCTCAATATATATTCATCAAATTCTGTGTGTAAGGCAGAATACCTTACCTATAAAATATATTTCCGTTATACCTTATAAATAATTTTATACGTGTATCGTTTAAATTATACTACAAATAACCTCATTTGTTATTTTCTAAACGTCTTTGATAAATAAATACAAGTGTTTACGTAATCAGGGATAAAACGAAACCTCTTTATGAGTAGAATTTATTTAAAAAAAAAAAAAAACTCAGCTTTTTTGATAACGAATTTCATCGTTCAACATCGTTTTACTAGCTTGTTATGGTACTTACACATCTAAAATACTTTAAAAGATAACAAAATAAGTAAACATAGGAAAAATTACTTTAAACAAGTTTAAAAAAATAAATCTATAAAGTAGGGTAGAAATATTCGCTTTAATATAAACAAACGTGACTGATTTTTTAAGAAAGTAAAATTGATTATATGTATGTTTTCCTTTTTTTATCAGATTTTCTCCAAGATGAAAATAGCGAGAAAATCGCTACCTTCAATTCGAGAAAACGCAAAAAATAATTTTGTTTTGGAATTTGATGAAACTCGGTGGATGGGGATTAATTTTGATCCAAAAAATATAAAAATCAAGTTAATTTAATGATTGAATGCAGAGATTCTGTTTTCTTAATGATTTTCGTTTGGATAATTCTGTGCGGTAATGATATACAACTAAAATTCACATCTCAATATTAATTAATAGATAACATACAGTAGATAATTAATAAATTCAATTACCGTGAGAGATGACACCTTCTTCAAGTAACGCCTGCCACATACCAGCTGCTTGTGATCTTGTATGTACAGCTGGACTAATTGCTAACAGCCAATCAACCAATTCAGTGCCTGGAGCACAACGACGAACAAGACGTCCAGACATTTTACGATCACGTAAACATGAACCTCCAGGTATACCCAATAACAATGTTCGTAATGCCCATCCAATGCGACTCATTGCTGGACTTGGTGACTGAAAAGAAAAAAAAATTAACTTGGTAAATTATTGCGTAGTAACAGTGTTTTTTTCCATACTTAAGGCAGCATTCTGGTCTAGAAATTTGAACAAACCAAATTTTTTGTTCATATTTTTAAAGATTAGACTCTTAAGAATGTGTCAAACAAATTTTTAAAATTCAAGTTATTTTTGGAGAGAAGTTTTTTTTTGCCGATTAAGAATTTACAGATTAAGAATTTTGTCAAACTTTTTTGTTTCAGACCAATAGGTCCGGAATCTACAAGAATGTTTTTCATTTTTTAAATCTTAGTTTGAAAAATGCCTAACATTTAGGTTTCTAGAACAGAAAATACCCTTAAAATTGGACTCTCTACAAAGTCACCACGTTTTGGTTTTCCACTCTAAAATATTGTTCTGAAAGAACTGTGACAACGGAAAATTTTCGTCATTTCGTGAATTGAGTAAATAGACAACGGAAAAATAAAAGGCACAATTTGTTTCATGGTTAGCTCTTGAAACCTCCGAAACGTGCTAGGTCGGCACCATTAAAGGCTTATGAGTGGTTTAGTGAGTGAACGCAGTCGCAGGATTTACGCGAGTTGTTTTAACCGGAGTTGTTATGCCACTATGTTGTTTTTGTGTCGAATTGTTTTAACCAGAGTTGTTCATGAACAAGCTGTTTTGACCAGAGTTATTAAATATTAAGTTACTCATTACGCTTCCCCTCAAATTTATAGTTAAAAGCACTATCAACCAAAGATTTTAGGCAAAACTACTATTGACAAATCTGAGTTGTCAAAAGTATTTTTGCCTAGTTTTTTCAGTTTAAAGTATTTTTGGCTGGCTAAGAGTTTCAACTGTGACATATATAATAATTATAGCCTTGAAAGAAGTAAAAATACTACCAAGGATTGGAATTCAAAATTATGAGTTTAATTGGTAAGTACGGTATTTTTATGCATAACTTATATAGGAACATTTGAATTATTAAGGTAATTTTATTTTTAAGCTATCGAGTTCTCAAATATCTACGCATTCATGCGGCGCCCCAGACATTTAAATAATCATCATCGATGTCTTTTACATGCATAGAGGTAAAAATTCAATTTGAATATCATTAGGTTTATATGTAAGGTTTTATTACGACATTAGTAGAGTATCTACCCATGGTGGATCATTGATAGAAAATCTATTATTGTGCATTTGAAATATGGAAAATATGATTTTTGAATTTACATTTTCAATTTATTTTTCTCTTTACATGTGCTATTGATTTCAACTGAATTGACAAATATGGAGAGAAATATTATTGAATTTATTTTCGAAGTCGAAAATAATATAAAACATATTAACATTTATTGCACAGTGACTTATATGATACTGAATAGATTTTTGTCTGCCGTTCGTATATTGGAACGAAGTTATCGAAAAAAATGAATTTATTGTACGTTCAACGAATATAATATCGATAATGTGAGTTTTTTATACAGTTAATTTCAAATCTGAAGAAAAAAAATCTTCAATATTCAACGCATAAAATACGTAATGGTAATAAATGAGTGGCATTAACATATTCTTGAATCTACCTTTAAAAAAATTTAATTTCCTATTGAATTGTCTAATTGATAATTTTTATACCAACGTCTTAATTTCTAATATGAATACCGGCTCAGTATCCGAGCGATTTAAGGGGTATTTCATTGCTTTGCCAGTAGTCAAGGGAGCTTGCGAGGACTCCACATTCTTGAAACCAACTAGAGCTTGGTTTATCAAAATTGTATAAAATTTGAATGTGATAGAGCAAAATTTAATTTTTTGGATTCTGATGACGTCATAGAGTTAAAAAATTCGATTTCCTTGATAACACAGGTAAATTTGATTAGATCTTATTGGAATCTTTTTTGTAACCCACTAATTTTGGGTCATCCTTTTCAGCTGTGATGTCAATTATTCGCTGGCTATCACTTATGTACTTAATTCCGAGACCAGGACTCCACATTCTTGACACATATTGAGGCTAGCTTAATTTTGATCACAAATTTGAAAAGTATGACCCAAATTTAGTAGGATTACATATTTGGTTTATCAAAATTGGATAAAATTTGAATTTGATAGAACAAAACTTAATTTTTTGGATTCTGATGACGTCATAAAGTTAAAAAATTCGATTTTTTTTTGATAACACAGGCAAATTTGATCCGATCTTATTGGAATCTTTTTTGAAATCCACTACTTTGGGTCGCTCTTTTTACCTGCGATGTTAGTTTTTTAGTAAACGAATTTTCATCAAATTGGTTAGAGGCGATCACGATAAATATAAAACGCAACCTAAATACTTGCCACCGGGACTATCTACTCTCGTTACGGCCCTGAATATGTCGCAAGTTTTCCATTTTTATCAATTTAAAATATGTAGAAAAAAACGTGAAACTAAACAATGTATCCTTTTCCATTGTGAAACATTTTTCATATTTTAATAAAAAAATCATTCATCATTTTTTTAAAAGGTTTGAAGATAAAAATCAAGCAATTTTCATTACAGGAATATCTTCTTTTTTTGAATAGGTAAAATGGCATTAGATGCTGCTAGAAAAAATGAAATGTAATTGTCAATTTAAAAAAATTGAAAAATTGAAAAATCATCACAAAAGAAAAACCTTAAAACATAAAATGCCCGATTCACGATAATTTCATGCTTTTTTAACTTTTTTGGAAAATGGAATAAAGGTGCTGGGAAGTTGACACTTCCAAAAGACTTTTATTTGACACTAGCTGCACCTACATACAATAATTCAAAATTGTAGCTCAGTATCTCTTTTTGGAGAAGCTGTATTGATGAGCAAATCTTTGAGAACATCGAAAAAGGCTTTTCCCCTGGAAAACCAATCCAAAATTTCAAAGAGATTTCAAGAGATTTTCAAAGCAAACATTATACAGATATGGTCCATAGTTTCAATCGTTTTAAGTATAGATAATTAATATTTCGTCTGTATGGTTTCAAATTTTTCAGAAAATTTTTTCCCAGATATTCCCATTATGGGACTACATTCTCGGATTTCTCTACCAAACAAAAAAATTTGGTTTCAAATCACGATTTTAATTGCCCTTTCGAATCTTTGTTTCTATAGTTTATATCAACGTTACGTTGATAAAATGTTTTTAGTTTAACAAAAATAAATTCATGTTTAGCAATGTTTTTATTTTTTTGTTATTAATTATTTTTATGTAAATTAAGATTAATGAGTGCCATTATTTGCTTGTATACATTTCCTGTATTTTGAAGAGACATTGCGTTAACACGTTTTCTTCTACTATTTAAAAAATATTGTACAAAGTCAATTTTTCATGCATTTATACGCCAACAGTAATTTATAACGTCATTATATACCTACGTCGTTATGTACGTCATTGTGTAAGATATTTAAGCACTACAAGAGTGCTTACATACGACATATGTTTTATAATGCACTGATTTTCATGACTTGCATGCATTATTATTATTCAATCCCAAAGTCCTTAAACAGAAGGAGTTTTCATCAACAATAACCACAACTTCAGAAGTTTAACTAAACGATATGGTTTTGTTAGTACCGATATATTGATAATTTGAAATATGGTAGGATTTTATATATCAAATACTATAGAATATTAAACATAGAGAACGCCATGACCCAAAATCGTTTAATATTTATAATAACTTCCAAAATTAAGCTTATCATATGTCTATTATTATATAAATTTCAGAAAAAAAACATAATTTTTCGCCTCTACAGAAGCTTTATTGTGTTAAAATCCAATTTTGTAGCTATACAAATGACAGGCACGTCTGTCACCTGTTATTATGAGATTAATAAAACATATAATAAAATTGCAAAAACTTTTTTAAAAGTATTTTAGTATATATGCTGTCAAAATAGAATTATAATTTTTACACTTCGCACTCTTATTTATGAAAAAAATTCTTGATGATACAAAGTATATGAATATAAAATACAGTTTATTTAAATTATATAAGAAAAATTTAATTAACTTTTTTTCTTTTTTTAAATATGTATGTATAAATATATATTTACAGAATGACTCAAATAAAAACCATATTTACAGAATGATTCAAAGAAAAATGAGACCAATATAAATCATTCATAATATTCAGAAAAACGATTTTAAAAGTGACATTTTAATACATACTTTTCTTTATCTATCATGCAAAGGCAAGTCAAGAAAGTTTTTTGTCGTCGATTAATTTTTTAGTTGGGGTGGTGAAATATTGGGGGGGGGGGCGGTGATATATTAAAATGAGACTACAAACATTATTAAACTGTTTGTTTTTTGCAAAAAACAACTTGGATCCAACTCGTTTATGTTAGATCCAAGACTCAAAATCAAACTCAAAGCCATAATGTCGGTAAAAAGTAAGAATATATCATATACCCAAAAAAGAATATATCATATGCCTAGTAACATTTTCTATTTTATAATTTTTTTTATTTTCTAATTTTTAATTTAATTTCTTTCATGACTTCAGACTCACCCCATTCAAAATCAAGAATAAAACTAGTTAAAAATTTACTGTTTGTTCGAACTATTGTTTGGAAGAAATCTCATTCTAGGCTTCGGCGTATTGGTTTTATGATACCTCTACAACTAATATTGGAATATATGAGTTGAAAAAAACGTGTATTTTATTCATTTTAGTGTTTTCAGACAATATTTCTCTTTTGAAATAAAAAATGTTCAGTTTTAATAAGAAAACTTATTTTGTAATTAGAAAATTTAAAATAGCAAGTTTTCTTCCCATTTTGATATTTTCTATACAAAAAAATTCGTAATATTTTTTTATTCATTATATTTCCCCCTAAATTATATCAGTGGAGTGTTTAGATATCATTATATTAAATAAACAATATGACAAAGATGGAATGCAAAAAAATATTATTATGTTATTTTATATCAAATATTTAATATACATTATGTTTGGATTTAAAAATAATAATTAAAAATTTAAAGTAAGTAAAATTATTATTATAGAGACCAAGAAAATATAAAAAAAAGTATATTTTCTTTTATATTTTAGGTTTAAAACTAGCGTAGATATGTTTATTACACAAGGCTGTTTTGAGTGGAATATTACTGTATTTATAATATTGTAACGCTTAAAAATATTGATGCTACGAACAAAATTTTTGTATAGGTTTTTGATAAAATCACCTAATTAGTCCATTTTCGGTTGTCCGTGTATCTGTCTGTCTGTCTGTGGACATGATAGGTCAAAAACGAAAAGAGAAATCAAGCTAAAATTTTTATACAGGACGTAAAAAGTGAGGCTTAGTAAATGAGATCCATCTTGTCAACCGTTAGAGATAGAGCAAAAGTTAAAAAAATAAACAACTTTTGTTTGAAACATTTTTTCGTAAACATTACTGTTTACCCGAGAGCGTGTAAGCTAGAGCATTCATTATACGTGTATTGTATTGTACCTAATATACAATTATTGTATACAGGACGTTCTGTTATTGACTGTAGAAATCCAGCTTACCAAAATAAGCTCACCAAGAGAATTTGGGAGATACGGGCATGACAAAATTGATCAATTTATTCATTCACTGACTATCATTCGATAACTAGTAGCCAGTGATAATCAGTAGATCTTAGTAGGTTTCATTTAATAATAGCTATCTATGCAAGGGATTTTTTTAAAAGTATAAAGTGATTTAATTGGATTTGGTCAAATTATCCCACTTTTTATATTCTTATTATATTATTGACAGAAAACAAATATTATTATGAGTAAACATCAATCAATATAAATGGTGGTTTTGTTATATAAATTAAAAAAAAAAAAAAAAAAGAGAAAGTTATTTCTAAATGATCACATCGTGAAAATTTTCCAACAGAAACATTAAAATGTCTTATTTCTATTTTGGTTTTCCGAAACAAACATGGGAGAAAATTAATAAAGTCTCTGAATGACTAAGAAAGATAAAAGGGTCTAACAACTGAGCAAACGAATTTGTGGATTTAGTACCAATTAAGTCTGTTACTATTTTACGGTCTACTGAGATAAATAGGTAAGTTTAGTCTGGTTTATTCCAATGAAATTTTTAATTTCATTTTTGTACTTTCCATATATACTACTAATATACCTTAATTGAATAAAAAATAAATTACCAAACAAAAACAAAAAGCAACACTTCAGAAAAAAAATTTACAATCTGATATACAAACCTATCAATCATGGTTAAATACTAGGAAAGCGAAAATATATTTTTGCACTCTAATGGTTTTTATTTAACATTAGAGTGGAAAAGATATTTATTAGATTATTGAGTGGAAAAATTAATATTGAACGACGTTTTAAATCAATGTTTTTTTTTAATACTTTTTATTTTGATTGTATTACACGCTTCGTAACATACTTTATGTACTATTTTTGTGTATACTGTTATAAAATTTAATGTAGAGGAGAGTGGGATACGTTGAAATAGAGGTATGTTCTAATACCCTTATTATTCTTTTATCATACGTGATTTTGTTTCTGCCGAACAACCCATTGAGAGTAGATGAGTGAAGGTACTTTACTTAAAGATAAATGTCAGATATTGACTCGTAAAAATTTCCTTTATTCTATGAATAAATTTTAAACTTTTTATTATGTTGCATACAAGGACATTCGGCGAAATTGTGAAGCCGACGAACTTGCTGCACAAGTATCAATAGATATCCGGGAGTTCCATTTACGAACTGCAAGTTGCTACCTCAAGAGGATACCTTAAAAAAGGCCAACCTTAGATGGAAGGAGGAACGTACTTGTGGCACTACAAGACATATATGGACTGAGTACAATCGTAGGCGTTCCAAAGATCTTATATCACTTCCAAGGGTCTCTGTTAGCTAAATAGTTGCGGCTTCTACAGGACACGGCCTAGGTGGCAAACACGTTGAACGCCTGGAGCTGACAGTGTATCATGATTATTGCAGGAGCTCTCACAGTGAGGAAGAGGAGGAAACGATGTCTCATCTTCTTCGTCAGTGACCAGTTCTTACCACGAGGAAGTGGACTCGCTTGTGCGTCTAAGTGTCACCCCCCCCCCGGACAACCACTCGAACCTAGCCTTACCTAATCTATAATGTTTCATACTTTTCGAAAATTTATTGATTTAGTAAATTAAGCTTTTCTTGTTTAGCGACATAATTCTATGAAATTTGAGTGAAAAGTTGAAAATATGTTTTAGGGTATGTTGCAACTAATTTGGGAGTAAGATGTAACACGTATCTAACTTAATCCTGGGTTTTTTAAACAATCTCGTAACCAACAACTTTTGTTCAGAATATTTTATCACACTTTAGATGCATCAATCAGTGATTAGTATTATTTGCCATCAGTACGTGTACCCACTCAGTCAATTCGCCTCGAGCTCCATCTCCGCATCAAAAGCCTAAACGTACATTAAAGTTGACTTTTTAACCTACTATAACCTACTTACATATACGATTGTGACAATTATTACCGAAACGATGAAGTATCCAATAAAGGGGAAGTTTTTTATTACTAGCCCAAATTTTATTCTTTTCAGTGTGTTAGTCGAATAATTAGGCTACCGATAGAAGCTTTTTTCATGCTTAAAGAGTGACCAGGTATAAAAGCCCCACTCTCCCTTATGCATACTATTATAAAATCCAGAGTGCCTATGCATAAAAAAGCTTACATTACTATAGTTTTTATTTTACTTTTTTTTAAATCGATTAAACCATAAAAATAGAAAAAAGAGATACGACTGTGTTTGTTTAGATATTTTTATAAATTTAAAACTCACATCTGTTATTGGTTCTGCTGGATTAGGACTGTCTGGACTATTTGATCGTTTGGGTGGAGGTGACGTTGGTCCGTGTAAGGGTGATGCTTTATTAACTCCACTACCAAACCCTGTAACAAATTATAAAATGATTTATTTTAGATTCTTCATTAGAAATATCTTTGGTTTACAATGAACATATAATAACTAAAGTATTTCGAAACCGAAAAAATGAAAATGATCCAAAAAATTTGAAATTTTCTTTATCAATTATAATCATCCTTTTATGCTAAAATTCATATCCATTCTCTGAACGGTGTAGGACAAATTAACTTTCAAAATCAGTTTTTTTTATCAATAAAAGGGAACATTTATCATAAACCGTACAGTGCCTTAAAGTTGACAGCCTGCGGAGCAAAGCATATATTGAAATGCAAAGCATATAATCCCTGAATCAAATTTGCTAGTTTCAACCCTTTTCAACAATCGCAAGGCACCGCCTACTTCAGATCAGATTTTCTTCTTTATTTATATTTATCTCTATGGACACATATGTAGATATTTTCGGAATTTTTACGAAAACTTATTTTTTAACCGACTTCAAACAAAAACAGAGGAGGTTATCAATTCGACTGTATTTTTTTTTTTTTTTTTTTTTTTATTACCTCAGAACTTTTGATTGGGTGAACCGATTTTGCTGATTCTTTATCTGTTTGAAAGCTGGTGCTTTCCGTTTGGTTCCATTTCATTTTAGTATAGTTCTGATAACGGTATCCATTAGAAAACCATAAAAGTATTAAATTTTCAATAACTATGCAGGACAAGAGGACGAATAACTCAATATCACTTCGATGATTCTTTTTTTAGTGACAAGTTAGAGAGTGTACTTCAGATTCACTAAAAATCACAAAATAAAAAAACTTTTAACAAAAAGAAAAGCGACTTCAAAAGGAAAACTTTTCCAAAATATATTAAAATGCACTAAAAAGTAAAAGAATAACGATAATATAATGTAGTTAAAATTATTGTTATTTTTGGAGTCGGTGTCAGCCAAGGAAACAACTCTGACAGAACAGTTTTCTACATTAGCTTGGCTCACACCGACTCCAAAAATAACAATAATTTTAACTACATTATATTATCGTTATGTTTTTACTTTTTAGTGCATTTTAATATATTTTGGAAAAGTTTTCCTTTTGAAGTCGGTTTTCTTTTTGTTAAAAGTTTTTTTTATTCTGTAAATAAACTCATAAGAGAATTGAATTACTGTGTTGTTTAGAAATAAATATTTATTTTATCTAAGTTTTTGTGTGCTACGAATGAAAAAGTTTCTTTTATAAAAACATATTATCCATATTTGTATTTTTCAGAATTCTGGAGTGTATGTTAGTCGTATATAAAAAAAAACATTTTCATGTATCACGTTTCAGAAGATTGTAGCAAATTTTGAACTAAAATACATAAAATAGAGAAATACTAATTCGTTCTAAACATTTTTCTAATCTTTCCTTGAAACATGCTTGAATCGCTCCACAGGCTTATTGCTTTAGGATGAACTCATACCTTTAAAATGAGTACCTTAAAGTACTTACAAAATATTATTTATTGGCCAATCTACGGACGTTTCAAATCACGCGGTGCGCGCCCACCTTATGCGATATCATTTTTCTTTACAAATTTATCCATATATCCGGTTCTATTGGTCGTATCAAGACGAATAAAAATAGGAAAATTTTTTTTTCATGTAGAATAAAATTGTTACTTTAATTTTCAATATTTTGGGAGCTATAGTCGTATAAACAATTAGTTTTTTTATGACAATTCCTCCTCCCTCAGCCTTAGCGTTGTGTAAGTTGAAAGTTTGGATTCAGCGGATCAAAATGCGTCGAAATACATTCCTTGTTCGCTAGGACTAGTAAATGCATACGAAATCCACTCAGCGTCTACACTAATATTAGTTTTTAATAGTGCACATAACTACTTAACAATTAGGTTTTGCACAAAAGTATAGAAGGTACTTTCGACTAAAAATTGTCAAATACGCTCTTAAACTATGGCCATCGAGTCACAGGACACTCTGTATATTATATCGAAATAAAATAAACGTGAATTTAAATAAATTATTCAAAAGAGCTTTTTAGTTATTGTTTGAATAGAAAGTTCCTCTCGACAATTCAAAACTTTCAAAGAGTGATATTATTACTAGTAGGAGTAACTAGTTGTAAGTAACTACTTTCAACCTCGATTATAGGGTAACGCTTCTTGTGTGTGACTGTATGCTACCAACCAGCTCTATTGTTCTGCATACAACCGAATAGATGCGGATGAACTCGTATGGAAATGGTAGGTTTCTTCTTTCATGTAATATACTACAATAGATAACACGTTTAGTCGATTGACAATGACGAAGGATTCGACATTTTTATATATGTATTATTTAGATGGTTAACAAAGCGAAAAAGGTTAAGTTTCTTTATATGGTGCAAGGATTATTTTTATGTGATATAACTAGATAATAAATTCACTATGAATGTATGCTTTCCATTATTACATAGGTATGTACGTATTTCTGAGTTATTTAAAAAAAATGGTTTTATTATATCATTCTGACTTTGAACGAAGAGCTGTAAAAACTGGGTGTTGGTCATTTATGGATTAAATCTAAAAATACAATATAATATGGTTGCATTATAATAGAAAACTTATTATATCAAAAAAGTCGTAATGCAATTTTTTTCATTTGAGTCAGTAATTTATATGAGTCACATCAAAAGCTTGAGGCCCTCAATATCAAGAATGAATCGAAAAATCGGTAGAGTGTCAAGGTTTATTCTTTTGGGGGATAAACTTCCTATGCAACCCGTTTTATACAACTTTGCATACCTTATATATTTCAATTTTCGCTCTAATATCCTAGATCAATTCTTGAATTATATAAATACTTGTTTCCACTACCACGTAGTCATCCTAATTTTAATTAAGCTAATCGTAAAAACATTATTGTGTATGTTACTCGTTGCTAATTTGTCGTTGCTCATTTGGTGACGGACTGCACATAGTTTCATGTGCCAACAATTTATACTGTTCTAAGTATCTGTCAAATTAGGATGTCAGTGACGTCAGCCAATCAGCTTCGATCATGTGAAATATGCTTGGCCAATGAGCATGATTCTTATAGGCCAATGATATTCGAGTATTTTATCTGAAATAGTGGCAGAAATCGAAATTTATTTCGAAATATAGAGATCTCATTTATTATCTTTGATAATATTTATATTTGGGCACCTTCACAATTCATCCAAAGTGAGTTAGACGATTTAAAACCGGTTCTATGTTAAGTCAGTGTCAATGCACCTTTTGAGGTATCAACTTCATAACCTAAACCACGAAATCATTTTTTTCGTACTTTTTTAAGCTCTGCACACTTTTGTGTTTTTTGATGTAATGAGTGCCATGAGAGTATGTCAACTTTTCAACCTTTAGGAGGTGTCAACTTTTCAACTTTCTTCATCCCTTTTTATATCTGTATTTCAACATTAAATAAATACATTGAAAAACACCACGGTTTTTCAATAAAAATTATTAAATGAACTCACTTGCCTTTTTTTACTTGCGATAATACTTCGTCAAATTTATTGTTTGCTATCCAACACGCCAACATATTTAAGAATGTTCGATGATAAAAATTTTAGTTATCAGTCTTATGTATTAATTAATTAAAATCTTATAATTAAGGACTGTTTTTGATGTATAAACTCAATGAAGAGATTCTCCAGAATTTATTAAAAACACGAAGGAATATAATTGAATAAAAGTCAAGCTAACATTTTATACCTCAAGTATATAGAATGGTTTGTGTTTTTTTATATATTATTAAATCAATAATTTAATCATTTCATATTCTCTCTTGAACAAAGATTTCATTCAATTTCTTTATTGCATTGCTATCCATTCTTTTACATTCTGAATAGAAGAGGCATTGCGATATTAAATAGTAATCTCTATGAAAATATTTTTCTTTTTTAAAACTATCAAATATCAATTACTGGCATTTCTATAACAGAGCAAACTATTTTAATTTTTTTTTTCTTTCGTAAAATTATATTTATTAATATAAAAAATTCTTACCATTTTTAACCTTACAGTTGGCCACCAAATCATTCATGAGCTCCTTATTTTTCTGTAAATATAAGAATTAAATGATAACATTAAATCTACAATTTGTAAAAATATTAGTAATAAATAAAATAGTACATTTAACAAATAATAATAATATGTCATATTGGTCGCATAAAGGAATACATAATGTCTTTCCTAGGGAAAGTCCTCAATAGCAGCTCTGATTTTGATGATTTTTTTAAAAAATGTTTCTTTTTATATATTGTTTAAAATCAGAAACTTTTCAGAGGGAGGAAATTATCTGGAGGAGAAAAGAAAACTTGTTAAGAAACTTGTTTTTTACTTTTTAAAAAACAATACTTATCGCAGTCGGAAAAATATCGCAGCGTAGAAAGTTATTTAAAAAAAAAAAGGATAGTCGGTCATGGGGACTGTCAACGCATGTAAAAACTTAAAACTTGTTAAAAAACTGTTTTTTTTTTTTTTTTAATTTTTTAATTAATTATAGTATAAATAATAAAATTAATTATAGTATCAATAACATTTCATAATTTTAAATTGAAATTATAAACGTGTGTATAAAAAAAGCAACAATATACAGTGTTTTCAAGTTGTCATCCACGCTAGAACTAAGTGGGCTGAATGTTGCTTAACTTCAGCGATAGAGCGTGAACCCTTGTTTTCAATGTGATATGGATGGAGCTAGACGATGGCGGTGACAATGACGCTAGTTCCAATAGTTTTGTTCACACAAAAAAGTGCTCAACGTGCTAAAAGAAGTTTTCACTCCAAAAAAGCGAGAAAAGTAAAAACTTGCTAAAGTCGTTCTTAGACTCTTTAAAAAAAGTCGTTAAAAACTTGCTAAAGTTCGTAGCTCAAATTGTAGCTCTTTTAATGATATCTTTTTGTTAAAAAAAATTTCGTACAATTTGCGATTATTATCCAAAGTATTTTTTCTGAAAAACTACTATTTTTCTCCTAAGTGCTGGCTAATTTTTTTAACAAGTCTGCACTGTATCTACAGCGGCTAATAAAGGAAAATGAAAGAAACCGCCCGCTTTTTAGCTAAAACCTCATGTTATACACCATATACTGCAATAACATAGATTACTAATACAAGTTGTCTAATTATTAAATTTAAGTTTATAATATCATACGGCCAATTTCATTAATAATTAATTGTTTTTTAGCAAATAGAAACATTTGCGCCATTAACTCATGTCTTACTAATGATATTTGACACCTTAGAAACACTTCCATTTTCCTATATTTGTAACATCTTAATAACTGTACTATCATTTGTTGACTTATTTGCATTTGATAAGAAAAATATACGGTATATTTGAAAGTGTATTTTCTTTATAGAACAGAAATAACTTTTAACACCAAATTATTTATTTTTCCAATAAAAAAACTCCTTCACAAGAACTTGTTGAACCGTAATATAAATTACATAATTATTTTTCAATTGAACTAAGTAAATTAATTTTATCAGTCGTACGTTTCCTTTTCAGTAATAAATTATATTTCCACAAACAAATATACTTATGGTTACATTTTAACTCAGAGGTACATTATTATTGGAAAATGAATTTTATAATCATATTGTCAATAAGTGGAAAATCAATTATTATTTTTGATTTATTTTATTTGAAATAAGAAAGTTTTTTTATTCATATGAAATTACTATATCTACCTTCCGTCTAAATGCAGGTTCAAATTTGAGAAAACGATTTTTAATTATACTATCACGTCAACCGTTCGGTAATCTTTAGTCGCGTTGTGAGAGATTTGCTCACGCGTTCTACACATGCCTCAAATATTTCTCGTTCAATATTCTTTAACATTGTAAATCACCTCTACATAATTTTCAAATAATTTATTTTTTAATGCAGAAGCTAATTAAATAATTTAAAAATAGTTTGATTACGTCATTATTGAAGTGATTTATATATTGGATTGGAAAAATTTGAAAAATTCGTAATTCGAAAAGAGATAAAATTATAGGAAAATGAAAAAGTAAAAAGGTGTGTTTGTATCTGTGTGAAAAAATATATCGAGAAAATTTGTACTGTCCCATTTCTGAACTCAAGGGCTAAAAACTTCAGGACTCAACCAACTCCCCTAAAGTCGACAAACTCAACTAAACCTACTTGTTATTACAACAATACTTACTCCGGGCCTATAAAATTTTTGGTAAAATATTGCGGCCTCTTTTTTCGGGTCTATTTTTTCGGATTACTGTCTGGCGTACTGTAGCTCCAAAACGAACGACCGATTTTTGTTTCTCTGAATGTTTTGAATGTTTGTTGTACTCTCAATCTAATTACCTTTCACAAATTGTACTCTAGAAGTGGGTAGGTAACGGCTAGTATTGTAAAAAAATACTATAATAAAAACATTCCCGTGTATATATTTTTCTGTTAAAAATATTAATTAATGTAATAAAATTTTTTATCTCTAATATGTATATTTATGAGTAGTTGTTATATTAATTATTTCAATAAAATGTTTTTGCTGTCACTATAAAATTTTATAGTTTTTATTTATTATTAAAATATTATTTTTGTTAGTATATTTAATATATGGAATAATAAAAAGCAGCGCTCAGTTCACAAAATTTATCAAACAGATAGGAAAAGCATTTCTGTTACATAAAATATTATAACTAATATTATACGTTCTCGGGGTTCTGAATTCAGACCTGAAATTACATTATATCAGCTTTAGTTTTTGAAATATAATTAAAAAGTTTTTTAAGAAAAATCTATATTTGATTAAGAAAACCATTAGAAAAACAACCACTAATTATCAAAACATTTTCTTGGATTAGATTTTTTTTGCTTGACTTAGTTCACGAGAGCTGCTACCGCTCCAACAAGCTCCCTTAGAAAACTCAATCCAACAGGGTCCCTCGAAAACCATTCGACAAAACGTACCCCTTGGAAAAAAATCGAAAACTATCCCTAAAACTAAACCCGATTTTTAAATTTTTTGGGTTAAAATGACCTTATATACTGAGTTTCATCGAAATTGGAAACATCAAAAATTTTTCGATTTTTTGCAATTTTTTTAAGGGGTACCCCTTAGCAAAAAATCGAAAAATCGGAAAAGATTTTTTTATTGTGGAATTTGATAAAACTCAGTTTATAAGATAAGTTTGACCCAAAAAATTCAAAAATCGGGTTCATTTGACTATTGGGCCAATAGTTTTTGAGAAAAACGATTCCCCGGATAGATTTTTGAAGTTATCTCGAAAACTATCCCTCTAAGAGTTTAATAAACCCGATTTTTAAATTTTTGGGTTAAAATTACCTTATATACTGAGTTTGATCGAAATTGGAAAATTTTTTCGATTTTTTTGCAATTGTCTTAATTCAATAATCGGATTTATTTGACAATGGGGCGAATAGTTGGCAAAAAATTGTGGAACTAGAACCAAGTTATGCACATGGGTAATAAAATAAATCTCATTTCATTTGGATTGGTAAATAAAATGGATTATTTTATTTAAAACCATAAAACAACAACGCTATTAAAGCATAAAATGAACTAACTGCAGCAAAACAAAATGTTTAATTTAAATACATAGTTCATTTATTTCTATAATTTCCTTTAACGGAAACATTAATTTTTCTTACTATGTAACAAATTTTTGTTTGTCATTGTCATCATCATGATAATCATAAAATTTTAAAGCAAACCATTCACTCACAAATTTATTTTCATGTACATTTTAAACATGTGAGATAATGTAAAATATATGAATTGTAAAATGAGAAGTGACACACTGGAAAAATAAAATTTTTCGATTACCCGCCTGCGTAAATTCGCTTCGATATCATCGATGACATTTTATATGCTTTTAAGGACTCTCGATTAAACCTGAAGCTTGACGATGATCGCATACGATTTGATTTATTACTGAGTCGCTTATTTTGAAATTTCTTATCAAACGACAAATTGTCAGTTCAACTCTTGAACTGACAATATGAGTCAGTAAAAATCATTCTATAAACAGTAAGTAGCTCAAACTGAACACACGTTTTGAAAAAGGTTCAATATACATGCGGTGAACAACATTGTGTGTAATTTTTTATGCTGATTTTCCCACTGTTGCCAAGCAAAGCGGCGGTAGCCATGTGGAATCATATATCACACAAAGGTTCCTGCAATATAAGATAGGAAAATGGCTTTCTGTGAAACTTTTTCTAACCCACCCAAAAATTTTCTTTGGTCATTATCATCAAAAGATTTCAACACCACCAAAATTTTTAACGAGTAGTTTTTTTTATGACTAGGAAAATGGCACCCCCGAAATGTTCTTGGCATCGTTCTAAAAAATTAGCTCGAAAAAAACTAAATGTTAAAAATTTTTGTGGCTGTGAGAGCTTTTGATCAGAACGAGCCATTTTTTTTGTTATATAGGTACTATAAATATAATATTTGTGTAGCTTTGATAGCCCGTAGCTCGTAAACTACTCGTTAAAAAGTTTGATGGTTTTTTGATCAGAACTATCTGAAGAACATTTTGGAGGCGGTTTGAAGAAGTTTCACAGAAAGCCATTTTTTTATCTTATATTGCGGGATTCTTTCCACAAAATACTCTTTAAAATAAATAATAAAATGTATGATATCTCATACATAAATTGTACATTTAAGTTTAAAGTTCTATCGCTTTAAATAAAAGTCTTTTACATGATGCTATAATAAATTACTTAGACCGGAACTCGAATTAATGTCAATAAAAATGTTTGAACTGTATTTATCTTTATAACTCATATTAAGAACTTCAATGTACAAATAGGCATACATACATTCAACATATACATTCAACATCCTTTCTGTAACAACAACACAATAATTGATTATATACAATTAATTATTGTGTAAATTTATGTAAATAAGTAGTTTGTGAATTTGTGTAATCTTACAAAAGACATTATTATACATTAGGTGACACAATTTTGTTTAATTCATTCTTAAATCCGGGCGTTAATTTACTACAAAGTTTGTTTTCAACTAAGAATTTTTGCATATTTATTACTTGTTTATATACTTTAAGTAGTAATTAATATAATTTGATAATAGAAATGATATTTATAAAAGTTTTGTTAAGTTTTTGGTTGAATAAATCTCTATGTTTGATAATGTTGGCCTCTAGAGTTAAATAATTAAACCAAAAAAACGTTATAGATTAGGGCACGTTAGATTAAGATGACGGAGCTGCTCAAATTGAACATATTTAGGCCATAAGATCCACAGTACTAACTAGTTCGTCGATTAATCCAGCTTCTCATTTAATTGGAGAACTGTGTATCCAAATTAATTCAAATTAATTTTGGATGCGATGCATCTCAACATACAAGGTGCGCCGCGCCTTGCATATGAATATCTTGCCAGAGACGCCCGCTTATTTAAAAATGATCTCAACAAAAATTGTAAAGTTTGATGGGGAAAATCATTTTCTGACATTAGATTGACCCTAGTTCTTCGAGTTGCTTTAATAGTCAATTTAGATTCTAACCGGTAAGAGATAGAATAGCACTTTTAGATAGAAAGTTGATCCTCATAAAAAAACTAACATTGGACACAGGCGAATGTCCTTTATTGTCCTTGAAAACTTTTGGATAAATTTTTAGTCGTATTTCCTCCTAAAACTGATGATTTTCGGATTTTAATGATTTAGATGATAATTGTTGGATTTAAAATAAGGATCAACTTTCTAATTTAAAGGGTTTTTTATCTTTTACTGTTTAGGATGTAAATATCCTATTAGACAAACCCCAACAACTAGATCAAATCTGATGTCAAAACATGATGAACTCCATCAAACTCTGAAATTTTCGTTAAAGTCATTTTTGAATAGGTGGCATTTTTGAAAATGGCCCACCTTGCGTACGGCTGCGGATTCACTTTAACTAATTGAGCCACTTGGGTAACAACTGTATTGTACTTTCCTAATAGTATATGACTGTCCAGTCAGACTTTCTGGAGATGTGAATTCTAGAAAAACTTGTTTAGTTTATTAAATCCTGATGATATACTTTCTATTGACCTTAACAATGAAGGTTTTCAGGCATGATAGATCTAGCTTCAAATATAGGCAATATAGAAAACAAATGTAATTGTTTACTGTTCTAGATTGATAGAAATGTTTCATTTTGTTTATTACTGACCTTAGTAGACAAGAAGACAAAACGAATAAAAGTCATTAAATTTTAAAATTTTTCTAATTTTTCCCATTTTTACCGTTATGCCACTTTTTTTTTTACTTATTCGGTTTGAAGATACCTAAATTATAATCTTAAAAAACTTATTTAAGTTTAAAATCCTTTTATTTTATTACACTCCTTGATTAAATCTTTGAGTAACTATACAACTTTGATTTTATTTTCTAAAATACATATATACCACATGTTCTTGTTACGTCTTTATTAACTAAATTACAATAATAGCAAATAATACCAGAAATTGTTCGATATTATAAATGAGCAACAAATACCTACAATGGTTGTTGTATATATGTTCAAATATACTTACTCTTGTAATTGTTGTTCCAAATAACACAAGACATTATCGAATATAATGTATTTTGTATTTTGTATTTTATATACATTAAACAACACAAAAAACGCGACATATTTTGTTTCATTAAAAATACACAGAATTTGTAGGCAAGTAATTTTATTATCCTTGACTCTTTTGAGTTATACCGAGGCTCCAAAGATAAAGAAATGAATTTGAAGATGCGTTACTCTCGGATACGAAGTGTTGTCATGGCAATTGGAAATTCAAAATCATTCAATTTTTGCTTGTTATGATCTTTGGAGGGTCTTTTTTTTCTTCTGGAGATACGAGCATATTTGTAAGTGGGAATCGTACAATTTTAAAGAGAGATAGTTGAAGAAAATACACGCATACAGTGAAAAAAAATTTCTTTATATCAACCGGTATGAGGTTGTATCAACCTTATCACGAGATCAAATATGGTGATTGGGGCCACGAATGTGATATAACTACCTTTTTGAGTGGTGATGTTGACACAAATGCATTTCAGTTGTTTATATGAAAGTAATTTACTGTCTAATCAATTTCAAATATTGTTGTTTTGAAATGCAACATAGTTTTAAACAATCTTTTTTTAATTGGTTCTACCACTTATAAATATTATTTAAAAAAAATTGTGATGTGATTGTCACAACCACAAGAGCAGTAGAATATAGATTTCCGATGGTTGATATATATGAACAAAAATATGCTATATATTATAAAAATGGCCAAGAAGTTTATTTCAAACTCTCTGTTGGTAAGAACAATCTTCATGTAGTTGACACATTCAAGCTGAGCGCCTCATACTTTTACAAATAGTCATGTTAGAAATAATAGACAAAATTATTTTCTACTTTTAAGTAGGTACAATAAAGGCTTGCTCTTATAAAATGAGCTCTGGTAGACCCAAAATAATCCAGGATAACAAAGTTACATGACTGCAAATATTGTGTTTTTTTTTAACGTTAAAAAGGTGTCGCATTTTTTATATGTTTGCGGTATATTATGTATTTTATATTAATTGGAGAAATATCTAAACATAAAAGCATTTAAGACGATGTAAACAAAACAATTAACAAGTTTTCGGTTTTGAATATTAATTGAAATTCTACGTTCTATTCTCTATTTCACTAACAACAGACAAGTCACAATAAAAACTTTAAATTATATACTTCTATCAGGGACGTATACGATAAGATACGATGGCCCAACCCCCTACTGTTCAAAAGTACCAATTCGTTTCGTACCTTGCATTCAACAGAAAGTAAAGTTGGCGCCTGGAATAGTTTTTCAAAAATTCGAGTATCGACAAGGAAAAAGTATGTCATTCTTGTAAGAGCAATTTGTGGCGAAAAAAATTGTATCTGGTTTTTAGTAAAATTCATATGGAAATCCTATTTTAATTATGCCGGTGCCGCTTAGTACATTTTTACTTCAAAATGACGTTCAAAGTTTCAAAAATCCTTTTAAATGCTTTATCATCAGAAAACAAGAATATCTAAGAATCTAGAAGTTTGGTGAGATGCCAAAAAGTTTAACTAAACTTGAAGTTGATCACTGATCACTTATTTTCGAAAACTTTGTGCCTTTTCTAGTAGTGCGATTCAATATTGACCTTATTCAGTTAGAAGGTTGAAAAACCATACTTGATTTTTACACGAAAGGTTACACAATTACAGTATATATTTTCTAGTTCTAGAAGTTAGTTCTCTATAGCTACGCCTCTGATAACAAACTATAAAGTCTCAGTTGTTTGTAGTGTATTATTATGTCGACTTTTGTGAAAATTTCTCTTTCATTCTGTAATGTTTCATTAACCTTCGTGTAATTATTACCCTAATTTAACATAACATTTATTAGTTCTATTACCATTACATCATATATCATCATCTATCAATCATTTTCTATACTCTAAAATTCGTCTAACTTAACTTTTGTTATTTCTGACATTACATTTAAACCGCAATATTTAAATAAATGTCATGTCAAATAATCTTATCCATTTTCAGTAGAAATTAAGGTATTTCAATACCATAAAAATACCAAAATTTTTAAATTAAGTATATTATTTATCAATTAAACATCCTTTTATACGTCTTTTGTGAAAAATTTATATCGATTTTCTGTACGGTTTTTGAGAAAAAATTCACTATCGATGTCAGTGATTTACCAACAAGTAAAATTTACAAAATCTTAAAAACCCCAGTGAAATTTTTCGGATACGGAACCCTAAACTCGCACATGAAAAGCATATATGAACACTCTCCATTAAATTACCTTTTTTTAGAACTTTTTCTAAACTGAACCGATTTTGAGGATCATCGCCTATCTTTTATTTGTTCCAGGTACGGAATTACCTTTACCATTACCGAAATTACCTTTCAAACGAAACAAACAAAATTCAAATCAGTTCATCCGTTTAGCGATGCCACAGACAAACACATAGACAGAGAGACAGACACACATAGCGGTCAAATTTATAAAACACCTTAAATCGATATGAATTTTTCATAAATACCTATACAAGGTTGATTAATTGAAGAGTAAAATTTTAAATTTTTGTAATCATTTTCATTTCAACTCTTTAAGGTTTTTCGATACCCTAAAAATTAAAATGATATCAAATATAGGAGATAGGAAAAATTAACTATCTTTGTGTTTTACCAAAAAAGTTTTCATTTTTATGCACAGTTCTTAGTTTTGATATGATCATAAAGCTTAAAACTTAACGAATATTGATAAAACTTTTGTACGAAAGTGGCAACATTTTTAAAAGAATTTATTGGCTAAAAACCTTACGATTTCTTCAGATTTCACCATGTTTGGTACCTAATTATTACCTAAAAAGCACCTAATTTTGGCATACTTTAATTGCGATTTCTGTACTTTGTGTTGTTGGCGTAACATTGCTATTTAATTGTGAACAAAAGAGAGTATAAGCTAGAGATAAAGAAGTTAAGGGTTTGACACTGTAATCTTTGTTTTTTAAGTGTTTTTGTTTGAAAATCGTACACCGAAGCTGCTTGATTGCCGGTAAAAGGAAACTTACATTATGATAATCACGCCGTTGTATTGATAATTTTCTTGTATATTCATTCAAAATCATTGTTTATTATTAAAAAAATAACTATTTTTATTGTATAATACACAACATATTCATTAAAATATTGATTATTTATAAAATTAACATATTGTACACAACAACTCAGCACACACTTTTTAAAACAAACAATTTTATTTCAACCACAATGTATGATCAATAATCACCAATAATTATGATCATTATTTTATGATTTCATTTCATAATAATTAACATCAGTGATAATAATAATAAAAACTTTGCATTGTTCATGTAAATCATCCACATTTTGCACTATTTTTACTACTAAATCACATTTTATTATTGTTTGTGTTTTTTATGACATGAATATATTAAAGTGATGCATAACGTAATAGTGATATGAGGTATATTAAATATTGTTTTATATCCTACGTACCTCATATACATACATTGTAGTTCAAACATTCAAATAATTATCTTAAGTACTTTATATTTTTTCATATCAGTATTTATACTCGTAGTCAATAAAATGGCAACAAAACTGTTTCTAATTTTCTAATTTTCTTTGCTTAGTTCACTATATTTTTTTAAATATTTTAATAATTTAAAATATGTTGACATGTTTCTTTTAACATAGACATTTTCAAAACTATAAAGTAGGTATATTTCATTGTTTTTGGTTTATTTACCAAAATTATCGTGACGTATTTTTAAAGAATTTGACAATATTCAACAAGTTAGGATTTTTACTTAAAAACAATTGAAATTTATGAAGGTTAAAAAAAATCATCAAAAAAAAAAAAACAATAGATAAAATTTTAGGATAGATAAAAACTTTAAGATAATTAGATAACAAGAGATAAAATTTTAGAGTAGATAAAATTTTAAGACAAAAGTAACATTAAATAGATAATAAATAGGTAAAGATATAAACAATAAATTAGAAAAACGATAGATTTTTGAAGACCCACATATATCCTACAACCCACTTTTCCTCGCTTAGCCCACCCTCTAAACATCAATTTTATCTACATCTCCGTGGAAAATAACGCATGAAGTTCGCTGTGCTCCTTTTAAGAATGAAATAAAAGATTGGTACAATACTTCTGGCTCAAATCATGAGCACATATATCAATTTGTACATTTCTAAATTAAAAAATGATAAAATTTCATATAAACGTTTAGCCCTTATTTGAATCCCTTGAAGATTGAATTTTTGGAAATAGTAAGTAATACAACTTATGTTTAAAAACCATGAGCTCATCTATCATTTTTTGCATTTCTAACTTCAACATTGATAAAGTTTCATGCAAACTTTAACCCAATTTTGAAACCTTTAAGGGAACGAATTTTCAAAAATACTTTATAAGTGCTCACTTACTCTATTTAAGAAAGGTTTGTATACAATTTTGGCCTCTGAATCTAGCGAAAAAATGTTTCAAACAAAAGTTGTTAATCTCTAACGATTTGTAGAATGGGACCCAAGACCCAATCGACCCATTTTGCTCAACTACAATTGCTTTTTACGTCATGAACACGCTATAAAATTTCACCTTGATATCTCTTTTCGTTTCAGAGATATCGTCTGATGTACAAACGGACAGAGATGGACGGACAACTGAAAGTGGATTAATTAAGGGATTTAATAAACTTCAATTCCAAAATTTTGTCCGTAGCATCAATATTTTTAAGCGTCACAAACTTGGGGCTAAGCTTAGTATACCTTGATATACACGGTATGAAAACATGGTATTCGATGATATCTTAACGAAAACATTCTAAATTTCTATAAGGTCAAAAAACATCATACAGCGATGCGGGACACCAACAGCTTTATGAAAATCATGTAAATGAAAACATTACGAAAAATAAAAATAAACTTACAGTTGAAATTTATTTTACAAAATAATGTACAAACTTCACAATTTGTAAAAATAAATATTAAATACAAACACACAAAGTATTATTTATTACATTACATTTCTAAACTAAACTGCTACTACGGTACGCTTAACAATTTAAATGTTATACAGTAATTAAATAATATGTAATTCTACGCTGTACGCGTATTTAATATTTTAGTGAGTGTAATTATTAAATTTGTTATTTACTTTCTTTGATTATTTCACAAGGTTACTTGTTAGGATTCAGTAAAAAAATACATAAAGCTAGCTAACCGTCAGTATACATTTTCAAATCTTACAAACACTATACAAAAAAATTGGAGAGCAGTAGCGTAAGCTGGCATAGGAATGCGCACTTAAGCTTCACGTGGTTAAAAAACAACTAAGTAATCAATTTTTATAATCGGTTTTGGTTTTATTCGAAAGATTATTTAATATCATAATAAAATGAGTTACAACTTCCTATCTAAAGTGTAATTTGCTAAAGATCACAAAATGGAACTTGCGAATTCTTACAAATACAATTGTATAAGAATACGCAATGGGCCGATAAGAGTAC
This sequence comes from Chrysoperla carnea, assembly GCF_905475395.1. Lineage (NCBI taxonomy): Eukaryota > Metazoa > Arthropoda > Insecta > Neuroptera > Chrysopidae > Chrysoperla > Chrysoperla carnea. The sequence goes on from NC_058339.1 coordinate 17,253,248, forward strand.
GCGTATATTAATCAACATCTACATCTGATTGTGTAAGCCATATCTATATCAATTTTATTTGGGAATAAGGTACGCATAATATCGAAATATTCTAACAAACTTGCAAGTGAAATTTTTAAAAATCCACATTTTTAAACTAAATACGATAAACGGCGTAAGTACTCATATACGCATATTTGTACAACACACAAAGCAAGACCAATAAAATTTTGTTTTAATCGAGTATTTTTCAATTTTAAGTTTGTCGCGTAATTGAAACCTTTTCGGGGGTCCGAAAACTGAGCAATTTTAAGATTATTTAAAATGGTTCTGTACAAAAACAAATTTTTATGAATAAATAAGTGATACAGTTTACTTCTGTCTCAAACCATGAGCACATATATGAATTTGTTCATTTCTAACTCTTTTCGTTTTTGAGTTATCGTGTCGACATACAGACGGACAGATGGACAGACAACTAAAAGTGGACTAATTACAAATTTTTATGAATTTGTTTTTGTACAGAACCATCAAATTTTCATAAATTATGCATTCATTCATAACCATCGAAACATAAATTTTCCAGACGGTTTTTTTTTTTTTTTTAAATAACTGAACAAATACAGAGTACTTAATACAGAGTCATTCCAAGTATCCGTGCCATCACCAATAATGATTGTAAAAGATTGTAAAAGACCTTTTTTCACCTCATATAAAATTTTGCAACCCCAAAATCCATTGTACAATCAATATAGCCGGTGAAATTAGTTATGTGGTGAACTCGATTTGTGAAAAAGGACTACTTGAAATAATCTTTTTAGGCAGTGACACATACGTTTATCTACGCCAGTGAGTAAGGAGTACTTTTCTCACTTAGTATGTGTGGGAAAAATAGATCATTATCGCACTAGGACAAACTTGTTTTAAATAATAACAAGTTTTTTTTACAATATACCTGTGATAACGCATTATTAACAAACTTCTGCGATTGTCGAACTCGTGCTACGCACTCCTTGTTCAAATTTCGCAGGTGTACGTTAGTAATGCTGGTAACCCACTAGTATCGTAAGTAACTATTTGAATGATCCTGTATTAATAGCTCTGTACTCATCTATGTACTACCATATTTTGTATTGTTATTTACAAAATCATACATAAATAAATTTTTCATGTAGAAATTTATTACAACCGTCATATTCGGATAATGTTATTTACAAAATAAAAATTATGTTTATTAAACATGACTCATAGCAATGTTTAAAAAAAAAAAAAACGTAAAAAATAATTTAAATAATAGGAACAATTATATAGGAAATAGTAAATTACACATCTACGGTGCACAAGTTCGTCTCGGTCGACAATGAACTAAATCTGAGACATTCTTTACTTGCTCCCTTGGTGTGTATACTACTTTTCCGACAGACAACTGACACAATCACTGACTTGGATAGTTAATTTCTCATAAACCGTACAGAGAATCGATATGATTTTTTCACAAAAGACGTATTAGAGAATGATTAATTAATAAATAAATTCGATAATAAACGTTATCGAAATACTTTCACTCCTGGATACCTTTATTTTTCTTTTAGCATTAGAACTAAAAGTGTGTACCAAATTTCAGACCAATCGGTTAAAAGAAAAGGGGTAAAATTACTAGATTTGATCATTACAAGACACAAACAAAACAAACAAGGAAGCTTAATAAAAACGTTTAAATATAGATCAATAATTTAAATTGGTATTCTTCGATTTAGAATATTTCAAAATTTTTTATAAATAGTACCCTGCAGTGAAAAATCACATTCTTTCACGAATACAATGTGAATGGATACGAACGAAATATATGTCCTGCCGTTTTAAAACTTTACAACGGAAACAAATAATACAATATATGACTGTGGGTCAGAAGTATGTACTAAAGAAAATACAAATCAATACAGTAAATAGTGCAAGACAAATAATACGTCTACTTATGTGTGGGTATGTTTTATTGTTTAATCAGCACAGAGGACGTATGATAAATACTAAGTTGTTGTAATTAAAACTAATAGATACAGTTGTCCAAATTAGAATGGTATAGAAATAGTGTTGTGAGCAAATAATTGCTGAGATGACTAATAGTGTAAAAGCGAACCATAAACTCTTAGTAGACTAATAACTGATACACATTTATATATTAAAATTAAATTTCGATTTGTCCCCAATTTCCAAAACCAATGTTTATATTTTATAAAAACGTATTTCGATTACCATGTAATCATCGTCAGTATGAATTAGCTAATCGTAAATTTAGAAAGTACTTACTTATACGCGATATTTTCTTTTAAAATGTTAATTTATTTTATTTCTGGTTCGGAGAATAATCTATATTTTAAAACGTCAATAATTTTGAGAGTTTTCGAACGAGTCGAAAAAAACTTTATATATGACTTTTACTGTACACATCAAGATAACAAATATTTATGAATAAAGTTTATTAAGCTGAACGTATTAAATGTTGATAACAAATGAGGGTACTTAAGAAGATTTAGACGGATATTATAATATAAAGATGCAATATAACAAATACACGATGCAAAGAAGATTAAATTTCATTATATATGTAATATTTAATTCAAAAATGTATAACCATGTATATCCATAGATTGAATACACTTATTGTTTGTGTTACACATACTTATTCAAAGCAAAGTTATTATTTATTCGTAGACGTTTGAGTATTCATTCCAGACATTGTGATAGAAATATTATTAGTCTGGATATTTCAAGAACTTTAGCTTAAAGAGCCTTTTCAGGGTGTTTGGTTATTTGATTTCATCTAGAGAAATGGCTATTGACAACAATTCTGAAGTTGTAGATTCTAGTGGGTAATAGTATGCATCTTTGGAAATTTCTGAGTAAAGACTTATTTTCTTCATTTTTTACTTTAAAAATGCATTGCCTCTTTGTACGATAGGAAACTTATTGTATGAGTAGTAACAATTTTAGTGGGAATATACTAACACAATATCTAAATACATCTAAATTATAAATACATCTTAACTATGTTCAGGTTTTAATCAATCATTTCATTAAACTTAGGAAATTATTGCATATAACTTTTTAAAAACAACACAAACTTAATTACAGGGAAATAATTGAATGCTTATACGTTAAACCGTCTGTGTTATTTTATGCATTGTTATCAAAGGTAAAATAATTTACTATTCGTACAACTGCAATAAATAATATACATACATAATAGGGTAGATTGTTGTACCAGGGATCAAAATTTACATTTATGGTGTTTTTAACGTTGCAGTATAGGACAGGTCTTGAAATCGGTCGAAAAGCCAAATAGAAATATGTTGATATTTATGGATTTTAGGGAGTTATACAAAGTTACCAATAGAAATATGTTGATATTTAATTATTTTGTGGATTTTAGGCAGTTATATAAAGTTATTCGTCATCTTGGAATTGGAAAGTATTTTCCATTATGATCGTGCTAACATATACATTTTGGTTAAAGTCATTTAAAAAAATGTAAAAATGGAAACAGTCTCTGTTTATAGAGTTTTTATTCCTATGTATTGAAATTATGTTCCTTATCGCACGATATTCTTCTGCTGGTTGGGAATTAAAACCAAAAACAAAAAATAGAACAGACACCAAAGACCGACACCAACGTGTCTAGGACTAAAACTTTTTCAAACGATTCAGATTGCCACCAGTTTTGAGAAAATCCAAGAATCTTCTAATGACTGTAATTTGTATTTTTTGTCGAAATTTTATGTTTTATCATTTAAAAAAATTGAATTGTGAAAGTTATCAGAAGTTAAAGAAAGCAGAGATAATTTAAAGTAAGTAGCAATTTTATGTTTTTACGTTTTTTCGATTTAATGTAGTTTCAAGCTGATAAAAACAATAGTGAACTTGTAAATAAACGGAAGGAAAAGGCAAAACATGTTACTTGTATTTTACCTGAAAACTAATGCAGATGGCCCTACCTTCTAGCAATATCCTTATTGAAACTATACAGTGATTCAATAAAGTATCCGAGATACTATACCTTTACCTCACTGCATACAGTATTCATGCAGTATATGTACATGAATTGTTTAACTAATTTAGTACGATATAGTTAAGTTTATCTTTCCAAAACAATTTGTACAGAAGTATATAAAACATATTACAAATTAACTTAAAACTAGTAAGTGTTTGTTTCATTAGAAAGGAGCAAATCTACATTGTATTCGTTGATATTTTAACAAACGCAAATTTTATTTGTCTGGTTCATATCCAATTTTATTTTAAATTAAATTTTTAGGAGATAGCAAACTGCACATCTGCTGTATGAATAGAATCTACCAATTTCTATAAATATCGCAAAATAATGATACATTTATACTTTATACTAGCTTGATACCCGCTCACTTCGCTGGATTTAAAAGTAAAGACTGCTAAAGACCGTGTTTTATAGTCTTCAACTTCCATAGTTTCACTACTCCCTTCCATAAGCACCATCCAGTTCATCCAATATTTCACCGAATGTAAATTCATTGAATAGTTTTTGCGTGAAAGCGTCACAAACAAACAAACAACCTTACTTTGACATTTATAATATATATATAGGGATAATGATAAGGATAGGGAAGGGATTTTTTCACTTGCGTAAAAATTGAAACTTAAGCTTTCTCCATCACATTATTTCACTTCTAGTAATTGAAGACGTAGCTCTGTGAAGAATATTTGAATCGTCTCAATGGATGTAGCTGCAGTCATAATATTTTGAATTAGATCATCTCTGGTGCATTGTGGCCGCAGCTGCATACTTACAATATGACCCAGATACTCTCCAGAGAGATAAATCTTCAATTATTAGAAGAACAATAATGTGTTGTGAAGCAAAATATTCCCCTATTTTCAACCAAAATTGTATTGGAAGGGTCAGAAAGCTTCAGAAGGGTCAGCAATGAGGAAAAGTGGAGGAAACTAGTTGCCTATAATGTCGGACTTGCAAAACTATACTTATCTGAGTGTAAGCTAAGAATTTATGCGCTTGAATGATCATTATTCATAATAGATTGACATTGTATTGATTGCATAGTAATTGAATAATATTACACATAAAATAAAAAAGCTCATGCTGAACTTTGTGTAAGAACCTTATACATATAAACATGTCTAATTCAATTTTCTATACCGAAAGAATAGGTACTTGAACAATAAATATAAAATCAAAGTTCTTGTTTAGTGTAGTATATACTCAAATTGTTAATACTCCGACCATAAAATGTTTTCTAGTTTTTATTTCAATTCAAAATGCGGAATAATAAAATCACATAACCATCTAATATAGAGTTCATTTGTAATTTTACAATATGTCCATACACTCATATTCTAACTAATAGCATGTTAAAATGTTTATGGCATACTATATTTTACCAAAGTCATCATTGTTGCTTTTCATTAATGTTAGTTTAGAGTACTTAGTTTAAAAAACAAAATCTCCGCCATTTATGTCACAAAATTGGTACAGTTTCATAAAGCCCTATATTGATATTAGTCGCAGCAAAGAATGTTACTTAATAACAGCTCCGATTTTATTGATTAAAAAAAAAAAATTTTTTTCTTGTATCTTATTTAAAATTTGAAACCTTTCAGAGGTTAGAATTAATCTGGAGGATGAAAAGACAAAGTCCCAACTAATATATCGACGACCAGTCAAAATCGCTAATGACAGAAGTTTAAAATTTCGAGAAGGTATTGATTTTATTCTGTGTCATTTAGTTTGAATGAAGATATATAAAAACTGTAATTTTTAAATTCACTACTGAACAGATTTTAAAAATTCTTTCACCTATAGATAGCAGCAAAAATCAAACGGGAAGCTATAAAATGGTTGAGTTTGGTACTTAAATAAACAACACGTTGCCAGAAACATAACTGATAAAAATGAAGTAAAAATGAAAATAATTTATTGCAGAAATGAAAAAAAAAGTGTGCAAATGTTATCAAATAGAATTTAATTAGTGTTTTAAGAATTTTTAATAAATTGTGTAGGTGGTGCGCTTTATTTTATATATAAAATAAAAGGTAAGGCGTAGTACCTTGGATATATTTTACTTTTAATCACCATAGGCTGATCTTTGAGTCGAAATAAAATTTATAAGTGTTTCAAAGTAAAATTATTTTGATTTTACGTATAATCTATTTACAAGGTGATAATTGTGTGTTGTGCTTAACTATTCTATTTAACTCATTGTTTAATGATGTGTAATTAGCTCTGTCATATTTCAAATATTAATTTGGTCAAATTTGAAAAGAAGTCATTGATACATGATAATAGGTACACACAAAATTTAAAAATTTTTTTTTTTTTTATGGAGTACCTTAAAAATACCAGTCGAAGTCGTTACTGGAAACTGCCTATACTTTTAGGGTTTTCAATGTTCCAATCTCATGCATTATATTATACTATGTTGCTGTTTTAAATGGGCAGTGAAAATTGAAAATTTGAGAGATTACATTAAGGTATGATCCGTGGCATATTATATTGTACCAAGCGTCGTATATCTGGTACCAGTTCTCATACACATTTACCGATACCTATTTAATATTTATAAATTGTCAAAAATATAAAGTCTAAAACGTGGCTTAAAGAAACACAAGTGAAAATTCGTATCGCTGGTACAATATTTCCCCGAATTATAAAGTTTTATTATACAGTAAACATGCATGCAGCATAGTTAGTACACAAATATATGTTCAGTAATTTATTTAATAAAAATATTTTACTTCAATAAATTGCATAAAAAATTAAAGTTTATTCAAATTTGAATGAATAAACGTAATTAGCAGACGAAAATAAGAACATTTAATTTAGACTATTAAAGATATAGAATTGAAAATTTTTATAAATGAAACTACTTGTTTGAATGACGATCGAATTTATTTAGAATAGGACTTTATGGCCACATATTATTTTATTACCATTTCGATGTAACCATTCGTTTGTAATCATTTCGATATGCTCGCGTACAAGATAAAACTCACCATTTTTGAAATGATACTCCTATAATTTTTTAAATTTCAAAAGATGTTTTGTATAAGAATTAATTTTAATCTAAAAATAGAATTGGCAAAGTTAAAGTAAGTTGAAATTTGAAATTACGGACATAAAAAAAAACTCTAATAAATTGCTCAAAATTTTCACCTTGGTGTTCCAAACATGGCTCTAATCGTCTCAAAAACTTTATTACACTATTTAGTTATAAATCAGATACATAAAATATCTTTCAATTACTCAGAATCAGTAAAATTTAAACAGATAAATACGTTCCATCATGTGTTATCGAATTATATTTATATGTGTACGGCTGGAATCTTCAAATTTATAAATACATTTACAAATGAGATTTACACGTGAATGATTTTTTCATTTCATTAGTTACATATTTTAGGAAGAATTAATACAATTTCATCTAATAAACTTATTAAATTATCAATTTTTTTCATTGTATATAATCAATTCTGAGTTTCTATAACGAGTAACTATACCAAAGAATTATATATATATATATCGTAATATATAACAAGTGACTGGCTGAATCAATTGTTGAAATACCCTGTATAATAAGTGTTTAATGTCAGTGTTTGCATTAATTTTAATAAATTAAAAAAGTTTTAAAAACCAACACAATTCGACTGGACAAAATCAGTAAAAAATATTTTGAGAAAAAAGGTAAAAGATATCAGGATCATATTGAGCTTGAACAGCATTTCATTGGTTTTTCGAGCATGCTCTAAGGAAATCTTGTTATTATTTGTTTCCAGAAATGTGTATATAACTTATCTTATCCTGTATATTAATTTTGATGGTTTAAATTTATATTCTACCTTTGTAGAGTAATTTAACATGAATGCATACGTATACACTATAGATATTATATGTTTTAATATAATAAAATCATAAAACGTTAATACTTACTTCCCAAATAATACGAAAATCATGTTGTTCCACTCGTAGTAATTCACATGTTGTTTGTGTAACAACTGTTGAATCTCTAGGTAAATCATGTAAAATTGATTCACCAAATGTCGCTCCAACACCTAAACTGCACAACGTTACTGGCATCTGAAACAAAGGAAACATACATGTTTTAAACAAAAAAGACTAGTTAATAAATTTAACGAAAAATTGCTTTGCACATTGTGTGAATTAATTTTCAACGAAGGGAATTATTAAAATTTTACACTATAGTTTATTCCAGAACATCGAGTAGATAAACTTTAATATAAGCACTAATACTGATTAATAGATGTATGTTGTAATATAATATAAAATAATTGCTTTTGAAGTTTGAATAGTTTTTCAGTTAAAAATTTATTTAACTGATGTTTTTAGCGTCACTTTGTTTAGATGAAAATTACTATTTGTCACAGAATTTTGCCCGCGGGTGAAAACTAATTTGTTTTACTATTGTTTCTGTTCATATAAAATTAATTGAAGACAAATTTTTTTTATGTATAAAAAATAAAATGACAACAGATTTTCATATTTAAAATTATTTTTTATTACTTTTGCATAAATATGACATTTATTTATTTTGCATACGTTTTTATTATTATTATTTTTTTGATTTATTTACTCTTTTTTTCTTTCTACTAAATACATTTCAAATAAAATTTGATTACAAATTTGTTTCAAACAATTATATTTATTTTTTTTTAACATTTACGTCAGTCAAATTCTATATGAAAATCGCAAAACGCCATGTAAAGCTGTTTTTTCGTGTGTGTTATTTGAACCTCTTAAGGGAGGTTTGAATAACTGCAAAAACTGTGAAAACTGCAAAATTTTCGAACATTTTTCAGTTTTTGCAGTTCAATTACAAACTATGAGTTGCTATATTATCATTTTGAAAGTATATTAAAGAAACAAGTCAACCCACATCTCCCTATGTATAATAGTTTTGAGATATGATGCTTAAAAAATTTACATGGTTTTCAAAAATGTTAAAATTTTGAGTTTTGCTCATGTTAAACTGTTAGAGATCGAAAAAAAGTTTAAATGTAAAAACTGTTCCTAAAGAAAAAGTAAAGAACGTTTTGTTTGAAACAATTTTTCGTAATCTTTGGTATCCATTTGTGGTGTTCATTTTCTCCAAGAACATTGATATCTATCTCCAAAAAGGTAGAGAGATGAAAATTTGAAAATTTCTTAATTTTCAAAAATAAGCACAAATGGTGGCCGTAAGTTGGTGAAAAGCTTCTTTTTGATCCTGAAAAGATCATTTTCAGGCTTCCGTTCGAACTTTTTTAACTAAAAATTGGTAGAATTAAGATTTATTAATTGAAAGAACATAAGTGACCTATCATGAGATCGTATTTTGTTCAAGTTTATTTAAAAAGTGAATTTGTTGTCAATAAATCTAAAGAATTTAAGAAAATCAACATTCAAATCTGTAAAAGAAACCTTTCAAGTTGATAACTGAAAAATAAAATAAAGGACTGAAAAATATTTACTACTTCCTTTATTTTTAATTAAAAATTTTAAAACGTAATAATAAATTATAAAATTAAATTATAACAACAAGTGGACCAACCTATATCGTTTTTTTTTTAACTCAATCTTCATGTTATTCATCACTGCCCACATTACCTATATAGATAGGTATACTTCAACCAGGTAAATAAGGGATACAATCTACGTTTTTTTTTTTTTTTTTATAAACTTATAATTCAATTTTTACATGTGGTGCTTATTCAATATTTTGAATGTATTATATGTATATGTTTGTTTATTATTCAGATTTATATTGCAAAATAATTTTCCCCGCCTGTATTTTTCCCCAACCATGAGAGTGTATAAATGTGTTTATATGTTATTTATTTTACCCATTGGTATCATAAATTTAGTGTGGGTTTTGTTGTTACTATGTTTGTCCATATTTTTTCTCTTCTCAATGTATAAACAAACTATACTCACAGTTTTTACCTCTATATATAAAATTAGCTGACCCTGTGAACTTCGTTTAACCTATAATTAAATTATTTGACTATAACTTTCGATCAGCGATTACTGATATTTCGATCAGCGATTAAATAATTATACTATTGCTTTGCCCACTCGCTGTCCCACCCTCGCTGTTTTTTTAATGCAAATATTTTGTTATTCTAAGAAAAAATAACAGATATTTTCATTGATTTCTTATGCGAGAATTGTTGCTTTTTAAGAAAATTCGTATAATGTGAAGAAGTACTTTTTATTTTAACACGAAATCATCAGAGTTTTTACAAATTTCTTTCATAAATTTTTTGCAAATGCCAAATTAAAAAAGCAACCTGTAAATTATCAAATTACTCCAAAAGGCCTACACTATTCAAATTTCGTACATAGTTTAAGTATATTCCTTCAACCTTTTCAAAATCGATTCGCTTGATCTAATATCTTTTGGAACGTTTTTGAAAGCGGGCGAAAATAATGAAAAACTTATATTCGGGCTATAAAAAAATATTTTATAGACATGAATTTTTGAAATCAGTATGTTGTGATAAATATTGTCCAGTATTTGAAATGGTTTCATTCTGTTTTCCCCAAAAAAAAAATTGATAAATGAAAGTTTAATACGTACATAGATGAAATGCGACATTCACACCAATGTTTTTTTTTTTTTTTGTTATTTACAAAATTTACAGTTTCCATGTTTTTCATGCGAGATTTATAACGGAACCTAACCCTACAAATAAACTGTTTATAAAATAATATTTGGTATACAGAAATGTTAACAGGAACATGTAACATCTGGTCAAAATCGATAAATATAATATATTATACTTATTTATATTTAATGTGAATTTAAAAGCTTTATTTTTTATTCTTTTAAATTACAGAATAGCACAAAAGAAGTGCTTTAATTTTCCAACATAAAACTTGCAAGTGGTAATAAATAAAATTTTAACTTTAGAATGTGTCATTTTTTTTAAGTATTTCATTTTTATAGCACTAAACTAAAGGTCTCTACCAAGGTTTAAAAATCAGACACTACTGACTAAAATCTACGTTAAATTTTCACCTGTCTAATAATTTCATCGAGATAATAATAACAGTTTATGTAGGTCGACTGTAGGGTTAGATAAAGTACCTACAGCCAAACGAACTTTGAGTCATTTGTAGTTTCTCGGTAGATTTAGAAGGATTTTTACTGGACATCATTTGCAATGAAATGAGGTTTTTGGATTATAATGCGAGTAGATTGTAAACTGGTTGTCAATGTGGTTTTATTTTCGAGGAAAATAAATATAATTTTTTTGTGAATTAAGACGGAAATCAGATTTTTTAGTCTTTTTACAAGTTGCCAATTTCATATTGTGTTATATACATCATAGTCAACGTAACTCACTGGTTGTTGATGAATATACCATATTTCAGTTTTAAACGTAGCTTTAAATTTAAACGAGGTGTAGTTTCAAATACTTAAGTTGGTATTCCTTGAATCTAGCGATATAATGCACCTTGAATCTAACACGTAGTCATTTGTATGTATTTAAGTTTTAAATCACATTCTTGTGTTTTATGAGCCATTAAAAATGCTAAGTAGAATGTTAGTAATAGAGTGCCATCAAGTACTCTCGGTGGAGGTGATTGAAGGTACCTTAGAGTGTGAGCCATGGTACATTATGATGTTTTACCATAGTTGTTTAATTTTTAAATTCTCATAAAAATATATACAGTGTTGAAGAATAACAGTGCTATATAAACAGAGACAATATCCAAATTGATATTTTAAAAAGTGGCTTTAAAAAACTCAAAAATGTAAATTTTGATTCCAGGTACTACATCTTGCCCGTTTATTTATATACAGATGTAAAATAGTAAAATTTATCTAGATAAGACGAAAAAAAAAAACTATTGTATACAAGTAGAACATAAACAACGAACAAAACTTTATACCTACCAAAACAAAACTTAGATTAAAATAGTTTTGTAGCTGTTTCCTTTTCAATATTTTTTGTTTATATAATTTTTTGTAGTCATTGTTAGAAGAAGAATATATTTAAAACGACTCAGTGAAGAAATAATGAATCTTCCTTCATTTAAAATACATAAAACAAACAGTTTTTACTTCGATTCTCGGGTTTCTATTCTATATACATTTACAATAAGATGTATTATAAAACTTGCAATATAAATAGTGGCTCTTTATAACCTATCACTGTCAGCATTTTGTAATGGAGTTCCCTATCAAAAAATTCCAGAATGAAATTTTTCGGGTTCGAAATGATAGAAATCTTGACATTTATCTTGACTTTGCGGAAAAAGGTATAATACTGTAACCAAAAAATAAGGTGACATTTTAATTTAAACTGCGCGCGTTTGTTGTGCATTATGAATTACTTCCACCCAGCCAAACAGTCAACAAGGAATATTATTTGAACGTTATGCGTCATTTGCGTAACGCTATCCGCCTAAAAAGGCCGGAATTGTGGAAAGACAATTCATGGTTTTTACACTATCCTATACTGCACTCATAATTCGTGATCATTTCTTCAAAAACTCAACCCATATCGTTCCGCAACCACCGTATTCACCTCATTTTGGCTGTTCAGCAAGCTCAAAAGACCGCTCTGGGGATACGATAGAGGAGATTCAAGCCACAGCGAAGAAGGAACTGAAGGCAATCCCGGAAAGTGACTACAACCAGTGTTTCGAAGATTGGAAAATCCGTTGGCATAAGTGCATTGCATCGGGAGAGGATTTTTTTGAAGAGGATGAAATTGACTTGGAAGAATAAATAAAGAATTTTCAAAATAAATACAATGTCACTTTATTTTTTGGGCACAGTAGTACATCAAATTAAATAATTTCTTGAAAAAACAACACATTTTTTCGAAAACTACAATTCGGCAGAATATTTTTTTTTTGGCTCATTTTAATCAATCTCTTCCAATGTTTAAATAGGGAAGTCGTTAAAAAAATGAAATAATTAATTCAGGATGGACAGATGAAATTTTCAGTTCAGAACTAGATTTCATCATCTAGTTCAGATTAATATACCTCTAATAATAATACTATAACCACAGATCTGAAAAGTTTAAAATCGCTGTAAGACATAATTCCGAAAGCTACACAATCCTGAGATATAAACTAAGTATTTCCTTCATAAACATAAAACCACATTTCAACGGTCAGAGTATTTATATGCAATGTATAATCTGTTTGTATGAAAGTATTGCATTATTCAACAAACAAGTTACTTAGACAAATTTAAACGGAGAAAAGAAACTTCGAAACAAGAAAAAACTGTTTTCAAATTCTTCTCAGAAGGTTTAAATTAATTGTAAGAATATATCAACAGTGTACATTTTATTATTTCTGCAGTATTATCCTCCATATACAAGCTGTAATATATCAGAAATTATTTGATGAGATAGAAGCATGTTTTCGAAGTTTAAATCAATGTTTTCACGTCATTTATATGTTTGGAGATCATCTGATACCCAAAACTCAACTGTGTGGAAAACTGAAATGAAAATATTCTCTAAAAAATGTGATAATTATCATAAAGCATGGTTTGGCTGGTTTGGTTATATTGGCTACTTACTCTGGCCAACACTCAAGCCAGTCCCCTGCTGGCTGACTGACTAGTTACGTGGCTAGCTGACTAGTGGTATTTTATATTGTATGATTTTAAGTTGAAAATAAGTAGACAGTTTGATTTACTCTGAAAATTCAGGTTTAAAGTAGTCGTACCAGCCAGCTATCGATTGAACGCAGAAGGGATTTTAGGCCAATAACATGACACATAAATGGATTAGACTGAAGACTCTAATGATTCAGTTTCTCAGACTAAAAATTTCCAAAACGATATTACCTGTTCTCTTTGAAAAAAGCTCAAGAATAAAACAATAATGGTAAGGATGACAATTTTTAAGTCATCATTTGAGCAACGTTGAGAACGTTAGTCTCGACAGTACCAACTGAATACATGAGTAAGGTATTGATTTTCCAATTCGTTTGCGTTGCAGGGTCCTGTCGCAGAACCCGAAATATTGTTTATTTTATTAAATTTAATTAACTTATTTAAAAAGTTTGCGTGGCAAAGTTCATATGATAAAAAAATGAAATAAAATACAAAAATTGATTATATCCTTTTATTTTTATTTCCTTTCTATAGAAGTCTCTGTCGTTCACACCAGATTCATTAATATGAGAAAAAATTTATTGAAAAAATCAAATTTTATTAAGAATTTAATTAATAAAATGAATAACAAAGATAGTTCAAGATATGAGAGAAAACGGTTTTTTTTTTCAACAAATAATAAGTTGAAAAACAGTTTTTTCTTTTATATATTTTATTATCATGAATCTTGAAATAAAAAAAGTTAGGTAGCATCAAGTGATAGTAAAATAAATTGAATATTATTTTATTAAATGACTTATATTATCATAAATTTATTTATTATCTAACGTATAACAATTGATATCATCATCACCTATTCTATCGATGATGTGCATTTTAAACAATCTTATGGTATTGTAATTCAGGATTCCGGCTTAAAAATACAGGATGATGATTTGCTTCCGTAGCTACAAAATGATTCACGTTCGTAGCTTATCTTTTTGGCTTCCGTTAAAAAATTCAAGTACTTCTTGATGAGAGTTACCATAATATCTAATATTAACAGATTATATATTTATTAATCATAAACTGTGATCAAATATCTGTTTATATATTCGCCATATTAACAAAAAAGGGCATATGATAGTCAATAATCAATTTCTCTAATTCATTTTGGCATATATTATTAAACTTATAATCTCAAAATATATGTATCTTTGCCCATTATAAACATCCATTAAGAATGCTATTTTTGGATATTCCTCCATTTTGGTGTTTTCAACTAGTCCACTTTTTTTGAAATGTGATAAGTAAAAACATCCCGCTTAGCAAAAATAACGAAAAATTCAATACTTACGACTACAATATTTGACAAAAATTTATGACGGAAATGTTCTAAAACTACATAACCTTTCCATCTCTTTGCGTCCAATATTATGCAGATTTACTTTTGCAGAATTTTAAAAGTTCTAAATAAAAAACTATTTTGTCTAATCAATATTTTTCTAGAGTCATCGAAAAGATTATAAAAGCTTGAGTCATTCAAGGTAAGAGAATACACAATATTGAATATAAAATAGAACCAAACTATCCAAGCTTTTACGGATTACTTTCATGGTAGTATTTTTTTGTTTTAAATAGAATTTTTTCTTTAAGAAGTTTAATATTCTCAAAAATTAATAAATTTCCACTGAAACTATCCTTTTTCAAGATATTTCGTACCATTACTCGATTACATAAAGGCAACACTACAAGTACTATCAAAACAAAAACAAAATTTAGCTGGATTTGAGTCGTAGGGAATGTAGCACAATCAACTATTCTATCAAGAACGGAAGGCATACAGAACCCTTTTACGTATTTGTTTTCATAATACAATACCTCCCATCGCTAACATCTTTCGATTGAAAGTTTAGTTTTTATTGAATAATATAAAAAATTTACTCGTATTCAAATGTTAAAACCGTAGACGGTAGCTTGTGTGAGTTCAATAGTATAATACCATCTTTATTGTATATCTAAGGCAAAGATGATATCATGATTTTATTAGTAGTATATAAAAATATAATACTTCTTAGATATTATATTTATTATTGCGATTTACATAATTTAATTGGTAATAGTTTCATTTTAACAAGATACGAGTACATAAAACATTTTTATGCATTTTTTGAAACATATGTCGAACTGAAGACTAAAATTTTTTGTTAAATTATATATTTTATTTATTAGGTTCAGCGTACATTTCTTGGAATTGCAAAATTTTTATATACAGAGTTTCTTTATTACCAAACTCATTTTTATCAATACCCAACTAAAACCTCAACGAATACAAAATCACGCTGTAAAAATTATGAAATAAGAAAATATTATCATCTGAAATTGTTTTTATAAATAAAATGGGCATTCAAGGTGGGGATCCACCTTAGTTAATTGGATTCCCTCGACAGTAAGGATGATTTACTACTAATATGTTGACTGAACGAATAGTTTTTGAGATACGGGTTAAAATCCATCCAAATATTGCGATATCTCAGAAACTCTGCATCCAGTCATTAAATTAACCTGATTTTTATACTTTTTGGATCAAAATTACCCCATCCACCGAGTTTCATCAAATTCCAAAACAACATTTTTTTTTTTGCGTTTTTCTCAATTTTTGAAGGGGTACCTCTTAAAAAATTGCAAAATATAATTTCACTTAACCATGAGCTCACGCACTATGAAGTTTTCACTGTATTGCAATTCAAATTTTCCAGTTTATACATACAGAAAATATTTAAATAGAAAAAACCTTTTTTTTATTTTTTAATTATAAAACATAACAACCACTATGGTAGCTGATTTTAATATGCAAATTTAGTAGGTATTTGTATGTTTTTATTCATTTTAAAGTTTTTATTTTACGTATAGGTATGTTTTAAAGTCAAATAAATTTTTACTTCCATCTAAAATTTTTTTTTTTTGCCAAGTAGGTGCTTAATTTATTTGTACTTTTATAACTTATTCCACAAACCAAATAGTAGGTATACTTTCGTTAGTTATACAGGTTGACCGGGAACAAACATTAAACACTACTTCTTCCTTTACATATTACATGAAGTGCATTTTTTCATTATATTTTGTAGATCAATTATTTCCAAAGTGAAACAAATTTCGATTTTTGTAGACTGTCGCCTAATTAGCAACGAGTAACGTACAATATAAGAGTAATAGTAATAGAGTATAATAATAATGGGGTTTAACCTCCGTTCCTTTGACCTACATGCTTATAACAGATGCCATCTACATCATTATTGTTAACCTTTATTTGTTATAACACATACATTTATGATGTGGGTGGATTCGGCTATTTCGTTCTTATCTAAGGAACGACGTGATCAATTCTTCTTCTCATTATTTTTATACTTGCTCACACTGTCGCTGCCTGGACTCGAATCTAGGTCTATCGCCTAAGACCGCTTGGCCACTTAGGCTGTTCACACAATAAGAGAGTAAATACGATTGACTACTGACTGCATGGTAGCCGAAATATTTATTTATATAATACAAAAATTTATCTAGGGCATAAATCGCGTTTATTTCGAAATATCCAAGAGTTCACTTTTATTATCTTTGATAGTAATTATACTTCCAAGGTGGTACATATTAATTCCAAAGAGTTGATAGGAAGAACGTGTCGAGGTTTGGATAAATCGCAGATTTGTTATTGGGTGGAGTAAAAAAACCGTAGAGCCAAGATTGAATGGAGACAAAAAATGGTAGAACATAACCCAAAAAGGTGGGAAAAGTCGAAAAAACGTATTTTTGCATTTATAAAAAAAAGTTCATTTATTTGTTAAAATGATAAGATCCCTGTGTTTTTCCAAAAAATCTATCCTTTTCCCTATTTACTCTTCACCAGTATTTGTTACAAAGGAGCTATATTAAGTTAATTTTAAAAGACAATTAAATCGAGACATAAGATGATTACTGTAGTGATACACTAACTCTTTGTCAAGAAATGAACTATTGCTTTCGGAAACACCCGATATACAATAACAAGTTTCAAAAACGTATACTATATTCAATAACTTTTTTTTTTTATAACTAGTTAAAATTCAACCACTTATAAAATGAAGTAGTTTAATATAATTTTCATTTCATCTGGATTCTGTGAATAAACTACCCCTCACTATGAAAAGGAGAAAAAAAAAGTTACGGGAAGAAACAGTCGAAATTTTGATATGTTGCATGTAATTTTTTGAATAAGCAGATTGGTCTTTGAACTGTTTGTATTCACAGACACGTAATGTGGCAAATTCTGTATCATTTAAAAAACAATTTATAAAAATAAGTTGTTTTAAACTTTAAACCAATGTTTAATGAATGCTTTTTTGTGTGAGCGAAAATTAATCGAAGAATAATCTACTTATAAAATAATCTACCTTTCAATAGAGAATATGAAAAATAAATGTTCAATTATTTTTGTGTTAATTTCAAAACATTATACTGGAGTAAATCTAAGCAAAAAAAGGCTGTTATATGGATTAAAAGTTCGAGCAGCGAAACTTTGGGGTTTTTCTTTTCACATTAAAATAAGTATTTTTTGAAATTTTTTACTTTCCCGGAGTGGTGCAACATGTTTAAAAAACAAAATGGCGTCAAAAATAAAAATTTTTTCAGAAATTTTATCATTTTTATTTTATATTGGCAAAAGGAGACATCGGTGCATATCCAAATTTGGTAGGTTTGTAGTCCATGTTAAGAACTACTCCTCATAATTTTTTGGTGGGGTTTCGTCCCTTCCCCTCCCAGTTATATATAAATGTATACATACATATGGTAAAACAGTTCATTTGACTATAACTTGAAAAATATTGGATTGATTTTAATGAAACTAATATCAATAGTAGGTTTTATTACTTACAACTTTCGGTTAAAATTTTAGCGAAATCCGTTAAATAGTTCGGTCAAAATTTCCAATTTAGGGAATTGTTTAAAATGGCTGCCATTTTATGCCATTTTGTCCTACGAGGTTAAATTTTTTTTTAAATTGTAGCATTTTTTATTATCTTTCGATTTTATAATAAGTGGCTTACCCGTAAAATGACTCCTTGATCCATATTTTTGCGAAAAACGGAAAATTTAACACTTTTTGGAAATAATTGTTTGGGGGGTGTATGGACTGGCTTTGGGGGGTGTTTTTTGCTTTGGCATGAGAAAACTATTTTTAAAAGAGGTCTATATGGTTTAAAGCAAAATTTTTAAGTTTTAACCCCCGCGCTGTAAGGGGGAAGGGGTGTATGAAATAAATGTATCTTAAAAGATTTTAAAAAGAGCTTTTATTAATATAGCACTTTTTACAACATCCACCCCTTCCCCTCCCGCTTTCATATTTTTTGCGAATTCAAAATTTTTATGACGTATAAAGGGGTTTTGGGGGTCGCTGATCTCGAACTTTTGGCCCAAATAAGTACACCCCCTAAAAATATTACAATTGTTTTTGATAATCTATTGCAAAATTCGAGATCAGCGACCCCAAAAACCCCTTTATACGTTATAAAAATTTTGAATTCGCAAAAAATATGAAAGCGGGAGGGGAAGGGGTGGATGTTGTAAAAAGTGCTATATTAATAAAAGCATCTAAAATTTTGGGTTACTTTAGCATTTTAAACTATTTTGACCTCTTTTTAAATTCTTTTAAGATACATTTATTTCATACACCCCTTCCCCCTTACAGCGCGGGGGTTAAAACTTAAAAATTTTGCTTTAAACCATATAGACCTCTTTTAAAAATAGTTTTCTCATGCCAAAGCAAAAAACACCCCCCAAAGCCAGTCCATACACCCCCCAAACAATTATTTCCAAAAAGTGTTAAATTTTCCGTTTTTCGCAAAAATATGGATCAAGGAGTCATTTTACGGGTAAGCCACTTATTATAAAATCGAAAGATAATAAAAAATGCTACAATTTAAAAAAAAATTTAACCTCGTAGGACAAAATGGCATAAAATGGCAGCCATTTTAAACAATTCCCTAAATTGGAAATTTTGACCGAACTATTTAACGGATTTCGCTAAAATTTTAACCGAAAGTTGTAAGTAATAAAACCTACTATTGATATTAGTTTCATTAAAATCAATCCAATATTTTTCAAGTTATAGTCAAATGAACTGTTTTACCATATGTATGTATACATTTATATATAACTGGGAGGGGAAGGGACGAAACCCCACCAAAAAATTATGAGGAGTAGTTCTTAACATGGACTACAAACCTACCAAATTTGGATATGCACCGATGTCTCCTTTTGCCAATATAAAATAAAAATGATAAAATTTCTGAAAAAATTTTTATTTTTGACGCCATTTTGTTTTTTAAACATGTTGCACCACTCCGGGAAAGTAAAAAATTTCAAAAAATACTTATTTTAATGTGAAAAGAAAAACCCCAAAGTTTCGCTGCTCGAACTTTTAATCCATACACAAGGCGTAATTTCACTCTACTATTATGGAGTAAATGATATTTCAGAAAATATTGATAGATATTACCTTTATATAAATCAATTCATCTAAAACTTCAATGACATTAATAATACAGTCATTTAAAACAGTTTATTCCGCAAATCTCCACCAAAATTCCACCTGGTAAGAATGCGAAACAGAACTTTTTTTGGCTTTTTCTGTCCAGATACTTTGAATGCAAGTATTAAATCTCTGACCAAAGTTATATTATTGTAAAGACCGCTAAATTCTTTATGAAAAAGATATCTGTCAAAACTTTTGAATCAGAAATTTGTGGTGGCATCGTTTACAAAACCGCCCTTTTTTTCAGTTAGAAAAATCGCATAGGCATAAAAATAGAACCAAGATATTAACAATCAACCTTTATCTGAACAGAAAACGCCCAAAATATATTTCGTTATTTCGCATCCGCACCAGGTGGAAAATTTATTTTTTCTGATTCTATACATCAATACTTTTCATTTTATCGGATCTGAATTCCCAAGATGGTTGTACTATAAATTTTAAATAAATTTTCTATTGAATAAATTTCGTTGAATAGGATGATAGTATAAAGTAAGTAATTTTAAAGTAAACCGAAATTCTATTCAGTCGGTACATTATTTATTCATCAATACATGTACCAATCAATTTCTTTGAATTGGAATTAGAAAAAGGTTTTTATATTTTAAAAATTAGGGTTTCTACACTATATTATATAATGAAAACAATAAAATTATGGCTTTCATAAAATGTAAAACGCTTTAAAGAATTCTTGAAATCGAGCCAAAGAGCAAGTGCATAACATCTGAAACTGAATGTTAATCGAAAGAATATTCACCTCGAATGGAACATCTAAAAACAATTATACTTGATTTGGATTCTTTCAAGTAAAATTTCAACATCATTTTATAATCACAACAAATAGGAGGAATGCGCTTTTACCGGCAAGAACGATCAAAAGAGCTCTCGGAGATAGCGCTGAAAAAGATCAAAGCCAAGATCAAAGTCATTATATTATAATTTACTATCCTTATTTAACAAACACAATGTAAAGTGCAAAGAGTTCTTACTCATAAGATCAAGGTACATCAATTGTATTCACGGCAGAGGTAGTTAATTACAGAATCAAGGCGTAAGAGAGAGAACAAGGTCCAAGACTAGGTGTGTAAGTTAAAGACAGTCATATTAGTCTTCTTTTGGTTTGGAAAATATTTACCTATCTGGGAACGTATGTCATTCATGTTTGCATGTCATTATGGGGCATAAAACACAGTTTGGAATTGATATCTAGCCAAATTATTCGCTTCGTTGAACATTTCTTTTATACTTTTCGAAATTGTCTCTTCTGACTACAAAAAATTATATTTTTCTAAAAATTATTGATTGAACTTGCATCTAAATGTTATACTCGGCTTTTTTTTTCAAAATTTGTAAAGGTTTATTTCTTATAGAGTGTGTAATTTCCTTTAAGAACTAACTATTTTACTAAAACTACAATTTTTACGTCAATATTAATCCTAGAGTCAAATTAGGGTTGCCAGCCCTCCAGCTATGGTGGGGAGACTTCCGAAATCATGGTCAATTCGGTGCTATAATTTGATAAATTTCACTATCTCCCAACTTTCTGAATTTTGACATGGTAACCCTTGGACAAATATTCTTAAGGAATGTAATAAAATTTCAGAACCAATAAAACAAAAAAAAAGTGTTAAGGGCACCATAAAGGTTTTAGGATGAAAATAAAGAACAGAAAGATAAGCTAGAAAAATTTAGAAAATTGGTTCAACTAAAAAAAGTCCTTACAAAATTATACTCACGGTGAGCTTTGTCTCTGGACAACATAACCTAGTTCTGTTTATTTAAGTAAAATAAACAGTAATACACATAATGTTTTGATAGTAAAAATGTAAACGACATGCCACAGAAATAGAAATGAAAATAAGAGGACAAAAATACAGAAAGATAGAACAAAAGTATAATAACAAAACAAAACATAGGTACATATCTTAATATATGTATATATATTTCTTGTGTGCGTGTGTATGTGACTGAACTCCTCCTAGACGGCTGGACCGATTTCGATGAAATTTTTTGTGTGAGTTCAAGGGGATTCGAGGATGGTTTAGATTTACAATTTGGTCCAGTACAACTGTTTTTGAGGGCTCCGTACCAAAAAAATGAAATTTCATTAAATGGTGGGAGCGCATATAAATCATATCACATTATGTATACTATGTGTACTATGTATTTTTAATAGTATTCAGGTATTGTCAATAGGCATTTATTAGAGCCATATGCGAGCGCAGCGAGCTCTACTATCAAAGGTCAGGCCAAAGGTCGAAGGTCAGGCCA
Organism: Chrysoperla carnea; assembly: GCF_905475395.1. Taxonomy (NCBI): domain Eukaryota; kingdom Metazoa; phylum Arthropoda; class Insecta; order Neuroptera; family Chrysopidae; genus Chrysoperla; species Chrysoperla carnea. The sequence continues at coordinate 17,275,676 of NC_058339.1, forward strand.
GTCCAATAAATAGGAGTTAAATTGGGGTTTAGCGGGATGGGTTTAGCGGACAGGCTAAACGTAGTATAGGTATTCATGAATTGGAGTTACGTTTTTACGGGACAACGTCCGTCGGGGCCGCTAGTATTATATAATAATAATAGAAATAATACAAAATGGGTTATTGGTTTGTGAAAAATTTACAGTTAGAAATATTATAGATAGGTATGTAGACATTATATAATGTAGATATATGTTGAATTTACCTGTTGTTAAATAGCTGTAGGCAATGCAGGAGTTTATAAAACTATACCTTGCTTGTGCAAATAACACATATCTACGTTGTATTCTTCATCATTCGTCAGTGACTGTTACGTTATTTACGATGTGTATCAAATCAGAATTCCTGCCAAATCCTAATGGCTGAGTTGGTTAGTGCGTAACTTATTGTAAAGCTATTAATACTTAGCGCTAGCACGCCTGCCAAAGGGCCATGGGAAAACAGTGGGGCTTCAATAAAGAAATGGTTCACTGGTTATACATTCCGATCATTAGGCCCATACTATTCTATGGATCACTAGTATGGTGAACAGTACTAAAAAAAGTAATCCACCAAAAACTACAGGGTAAAGTGTAACGGTTAGTCCATTCTAATCACGGGATGTTTACGGACTACATCAACCAAAGCATTTGAGGTAATTTTCTTCTTTACTTCTTGCCAACTGTCCTTTTTGGAGAGAAATACGTAGCAGATGCTCCTCTAACTGGACTAAGACGCATTATGGTCATGGCCGGATTTTTAGTAGTTAATCACTTCCAAGATCCGTCGACTGATCCATTTCAAACAGGATTAAAGATCCATTTCAAACACGATTCGGATGGGAATTTGATTAAACCAAGCTGTGATTAAACCTAGGCTGTGAGATCTTCTCTAAAAATCTCGATTAAGGGCTATGAGAATATATAAGACTGAACACTCTCAGGCGCAGCGACATTACTATCTTCACTGATAGTTAATCTAAGTAAACCTACTTAGTTTCATTAACCAGTGAGAATTGCTTGAAACATCTTGTACATATCGGAGGGAAAAAAATCGTAACCGCATATGTATTATGAGTTTTATTTCAAGGGGTTGCATATATTTGATATGAAAATAGAAAATTTTCACACATGAGCAAATTCTGTATTTATAAAACGATAATAATTTTCCACATTAGATGTTCGATTAGAGGTAAAATAAAGACAGAATGGGAAATGTTACACTAATGAAGTTAATTACCAGAGATAATTAAGCAAGTAATACAACTTTGAAAACTACGAAACATCTTGTAGAAACTGAATTGAAAAAATGGCTGCTGCACTTTTCATATTAATCACCAAATAAACTTAAAATTTTTAAATATGTTAAATGAGATTTGATTTTAAATTAATCAACTGAAAGCTTTTTCAGTAGAAATTTTTCTAATCTGTAAAATACCATATATTTTGATGTACAGTATTTTAGTACGCTTGGTACGCTTTTTGATACTGCTTTTTTGGGTAAAACTATAAAATGAATCCTTTTCGACGGAACTAGTCTTTTTAATTGGTTGGTATGCAGGCCTTTTTTCAAAATGGTCGTTAAGTTTAAAAATAAAATAAATTGGCAATCGTTATATTATTGGGACACATTTCGCTTATGGCGAGTCGAATAAAACAATGTCAGATTTAAAATTATTTCAATTTAAAATAAATTATAGTTAAAAAAAATGAGCTACAAAAATACTTTTTATTGAACTAAATAGTGGATAGTAATTTTAATTGTAATTTGCATTCAATTCCAGTAGAAAAATTAACAATGGAATAGCACTTTTTTTGATAGTAGAAAAATGCAATTTATTACCTATTAAAATCTATCATATTCTAGGATATAGCACGTAAAAAAATTCATGAATCCTAACTTTCTACCACGTATTAAATACGCTCCTGTGATTAGGGTTTGAAGTAAACTGTGAAATCAAGCGCCGAAGAAGTTCCGAAAACTGCTTTAAAGCAAAGTAAGTAAAAAGTGAAAAAATTTCTGCCGTCAGTTATGACAATGTATGTCAGTATGTACAATGAATAAATGAGGTGCAATTATGATTTCAGTTATGTCATAACTGTTATCTATATGCAATATACAATCAATACAACAATTTTAAGCTTTAATAAATTCATTTAAATACCACGGAAATCATAACTGAATCTTATTTATTATTGTACATACATAAGGATTGACTGACTGACCAGCCCTGTTCTCACACCTAACTGACTGACAGTCATAAATGTTATTTATATTCAATTGTAGAACAATTTTCAGCTTTAGTAAATTCATTTTAGTACCGCGTAAAACATAACCGTTTCGATAGCATATATCTGACCCCAGTTCTATCGTTTGCTTGACTGACCGCAGTATGTGTATGTACACAACTACTATAACCAATCCTCAAATGATCCACTTTTAGTAAATTCAACGAACGAAATTATTATACTAGCTCTTAATCCGTTATTCATTATCTGGGAAGACAAATGTGAGGACTATGAGGATTACACTCACATGAATTGCTTGTTTTGAACAATAGACTAGGTGAATTGCTTGTAACTAGTCTGAATGCCATTGATCGTGACGAACATAAAGGATACTTTCAATTATTACTTTTTGTTTTCTTTTTACTCATAATCATGTATACGTTATTTATTTACATCATGGTCTCTCGATTATAATTGATATAATTGATGATTTTTAATATGATACATACAGCACAAAATTCAATGAGTTGTAAAAATTGCATTCGTTGTTCTAAAACTCGAATGGCCTAATTGGTAGGGCGCTTGACATGAATCCAAAAAATCCGGGTTCGAGTCCTGTCGAGTGTATTTTTTTAAATTCTCTTTAATTAAGATACTTTCAATATTTATAAATTCTATGTAAATACTGAATAATAAATAAATAAATAAATGAAAGCACCATTTACATTTTTAATGGATAATATTGTGCGAAATGAAATATTCTATTGTAAATATTTCATATTTATTGACACATTAATTTAATAAATAATTTTTTTCTTCAATTGTTTTGAATCAAAATATATAAATAATGGAAAACCAGCACCATTGATGGGAATTGAATGAGTAGGTAAAGGTATAAGAGGGGGAATGGTGAGAGGAAATATTTGAAATATGTTGATTGCTATGTGGTATAAAATATTAATGATGAAGGTTTCAATTATCCCTTTTATAATTTAAATATAAAATTAGTGCCGATACAAAATGGTCAAATTGAAAGTATGGTACCTATACGGAGAAATAACTTTATGGTCAGGTAAAAATAACGGTTAGGTAAACTTACTTAAATAGCTTTCGAACTACAGCTAACAAGTTTTCCCACAACTTTATTTATTATAAAATTTTTAATTTAACTAATATTCCAGTAAACGAGGAGAAAAAAGCAATATGGTTCCGAATGGTGATTTTGTCCAAGGAGTAATAACTACTTATTTAAGAAGGTGATTATCACCCTCTGGATGAAAAATATGTTAAAAATGACAACAAAATCGAAAGATAATTAAATTCTATGAAAAAAGTGTCTATAAGCAAATCGAAATTCGGAGTATTTAAGGTCAAATTTGACGATTTCATTCACGTACAACTTTATTGGTTGAAAAAGCAGTACGAACAATGGCTTATGATATTTAAAAATTAGTATTTAAATTTCCGAAACACATTTATAGCCACACTAAATGTCCAATACTATACATAATTATGAGTACTGTGTTTAAATCAAGTATCTATATACAGAATGTTCAAAAAGTATGATTAACAGTCGAAGAATTAGAGAAGGAATTCACTTTGTGTTGAAAAGAGAAAATATACGTGCCCAATTTTATTTAAATGCCATGAAATCAAAATTGGACCCTCACACACATAACCCTTAAATTACCCTTGGAAATTCTAGATGGAAACCCCAAGTTTTTTACAAATTCATATTCTCAGTTGTAAAAAAAAAATTTTCTTCGTGTTAGTTAAAGCTATAATTGTAGCCAATTTTTTGTTCTAAGATATCTTTCAAGCGTGAGTATAGAATTTCGTACACGAAAAATTTGTCGGGGTTTTTTTAAATTTTGTAAATTTCACTTTTGTGATGATTAATTTTTGCGACGTTATACAACCGAAATCATTTGGCGAGGTCATCATTAGAAATAGCAAAGCTGGCACTCTGCAATCGTCCATCAGAGGACGAGTTATCTTAAAATTAATTATTATGTGTTTGATAAATATAATGTATTCGAAAAAGCGTACTTTTTGAAAACCTGTATATGCGTTATGAATTCTGGTATATTGAAGTGATGATTTGTTGAAAATATTTTAACAGCAATCCATCGATAAATTTATTATTAGCATTGAATTTCAATTAGCATTTAATTATTCAAAAATATATAGAACAGACAACACAGCAGCATCATACATTTATATGTCGTATACCATCATATAAGCTATTATGTAACATGTAATTTAAATATTAAATAATACATGCACGTTAAAGTATACATCATTGCTTTTGCTTGTGTGAAATGTGAATATTTGGAGCAAAATATTTGTATAGAATTTTTTTTTTCAATTAGAACATGATTTTTTTTATTTGTTTGTGTATTCATTTTAATTGAAAAGGATAACTGCCTAATTTCACTTTGAATAGAACATAAAAGATATTGTATCGAGTATCCCATATCATTTTAGACTGAGTCGCTAAAAATAGCACAAACAAGTGAAAACAAACTATTGACTGGGTTAATTATTGAAATAGTCTAACGGTTTGGAAGATGGGTACTACGGACCCAAGACCCAATTGACCTATGTTGCTCATTTACGAACTCGACCTCACTTTCTACGTCCTGAGTACGCTGTAAGAATCAGCGATTATTCAGCTTGATATCTTTCTTCTTTTTTGAGTTATCATGTCCACAGACGGACGGACGGACGGACGTACGGACAATCGGAAAAGGACTAATTAGGTACTTTTATGAACACCTATACCAAAATTTTGTGCACAACATTCTTCACACAGGCTGGACCTCAACCTTAAAATAATTAATATGAAATAAAAACCTATAACATAAACTTCAAAGGACTATTTTTGATATAAAGTACACCTTTAATTAATTTTCTAGCTAACCGTAAAGCAACTACAAAGATATTAATTTTTACATTCAAAATGAAAAACCATGATAGTAAAATAGATGAAACTGTGATAGTAAAATGAATGAAAATTTTAGCTCTAAAATCCAAAGGTTAACATAAATTTCTATATTGAATGTATATACAGTGTGTTTGACTTAAAATTACTCAATTTAACACTTATGATGAAGATAATGTTGATTATGGAAATATACAGAATGTGATATAATACATGCGTTAATCAATGCATCTAAGTGAGACGTTTTATATACATGTGTTGAAGCTTCGATATGCGCTGACATACTTGTAAGACGCTTGGAGAGTAGGAGTTTCTTAGTTGAACAGATGAACTACAACAGATAAGCCACGATAAAATTACTTTTGAAATTTCATATAACATTGCTGTTATTTCTTGTTTTTATACCATGTATATATGAATTATATCAAGGTTCACTAAGTCTAGTCCTAGGTTTGTAACGCTTAAGAAAAATGTTGCTATATACTAACAGAATTATGGTGTAGGTGTACATAAAATCACCTAATTAGCCCATTTTAGATTGTCCGCCTGTCTGTCAACATGTGCACACAAGAACTCAAAAACGAAAAAAAATTCCAGGGTGAAATTTTTATAGCGTGCTTAGGTCATAAAAAGTGAAGATGATTTCGTAAATGAGCAACATAGGTCAATTGGGTCTTGGGTCTGTAGTACAAATCTGGTAACTATCAGAGATAGAACAATAGTTTATATGTAAAAAATGTTTCTTATACAAAAATAAAAAACAACTTAGACGCAAATTATCTAGTATGAATTTTATGGGAATATCAGTTATGTGTGTGTCACATGTACGTATGGGTGGCTACCTAAGAGTGGCAGTCTTTCTTTATTTACATGACGTAAAAAAAAAGAATCGCTTGCGTAATCATGTATAAACACTATCTATACATGATATTTCAACAATTAATAACTCAGTCAATTGTTTGTTTTCACTTGTTTTAATTTATCATTTTGTACATTAAGTTTTCGAAATTTAGTTGAACTGACATTTTAAAATACTGGTATTTCAAACTTTCACATCTAATCTATTCTAATCTACCATCTAATACCTACCAAAATTACAAGGGTGTAGTTTAGTTAGATGTTTCTCATGCCATGTTAAGTGTCATATGCAAGGTGTTCAAGTTTGTATATAAAAAGTGATACAAAGATCAATTTTATTTTGAGTTTTGAAACCTGAATCAGAGAGATGCATACAACGAACCTAATCAAATAATTTCCATTCGAAAAAATAATATTTTAATAACGTAAAGTGAAAGTCAGATTCGACATCGGACTTTTATCGAAACACAAATATTTCCAGTGTACAAGTACTCCTTATGTTCCCGTTAAATTCATTTCGGTTTGCAAAACCTGTATTTTATATTAAAATTTTTTCAAGTTTTTATGACGCAATATGAGTAGATGATATATATAGTATATGTATATCATACATTTTTGTATCATGTATGTTAATGAGATTATTTATGAATATTTTAAAGTATGTATTGTAACCTATAACGTACTGGCAGAGTTTTTTGTTATTGATCTTGTTGGTAAAGGAATTATTTCACTAAATTGATACTAGATTTCTTTTGTGAAAATTTTAATAATATTCATGAAAAATGTTTTATGTATTTTTTGTTCATTGAACAGAGCAATGTAAGATTTTTTTATTTGAAATTACAGTTAGGGAGTTTCCAGAAATAAAACAAATCCTACTCTTCAGTTTTCTGCTGCACTGAGTGAACAAAAGATTTATACACGAGAATATACTAAAATAGTAAAGTACTAGCTCAACTCTAGCAGAATTAGACAATGCGGTACCCGTGGCTAAAACTAGGCTATGGAAATAATATATAACTGAAAAATATTATCAGTAATTTACTTCATTCTTATTTATAGGCAATTTTATTATATATATGATATACAAATTACATTCTGAACAAAATTAAATCTTAATAATATTTCTCTAGTTTTTTCCTGAGTCTGTTTTTTGTCATTAACTAGCACGATAGGCTTTAAAATGAGAGGTAAATCATACAAATTGATAATTTGACAAGAAAAATCTCGTGATGTGATATAAAAACAGGTTAGCGAAACTATATATAAAATACTATTTCGAAATAGCATATTGTATAAATAGTTCGTCAAATTGTCAATTACTCGCGCCAGTGGGACTAGACATACGACCGAATCGTCAATTTACGCTTCGTGGGTAATTATCTTTTTTACACGGTTTACACAAGAGTTCCAAAAATCAAATTGAAATAAAGCTTTCATTTTGTTTAACTGTTATTTAGACACAATAAAATCTAAAAATAGTATTTTGGAATTAGGGAACTTTGATTCAAGTATACTTATAATCGGGGAAGTCATAATATGTAGAACTCATCAATGAATTTTTGGGAGAAAAATATTAACTTTATAGTACTACAGATATAGTGATAAAAAGGTAGCGGGCAAAATAGGCAAAATAGGTTAAAATGTCACGTTATTCTGCAACATATTAAATTACATACAGAAATATCATTTATATTAAATTTCTTATTTTGAACAAAATAAATTTTTAAGTGCAAAGTTTTTTCTTGTAACTTATTAAGGTAAAAATACATAACAAGCATAAGAATTTTACATGTTATGAATTTTTAACAAAGTTTTCTATTTTAAACATTTTACTTACGTTCTCATAAAAAATAAGCAATAAATTGTTATTACACGTGCAGCTTGTATATAATATCCAATAAACAGATATTTTTCATAATATTACAGATGCATGGTTATTGAAAAGAAAATACAATGAAATAAAAAGTAAAAAAACAATATTAATGCATGTATTTTTATTTACATATTGTAAAATAATCATAATTTTCAACAATCTTCTAGAGTAACAATAATGGTTTTGATAATTCATAAATATAAAGTAAGCTTAACAAAAATTACAAAAATCATAACAAAGGAGCATTTAAGAGCGTTCCTTAAACCTTCCTTATTACCTCCATCAAATAGTAGCCCCAAATATGAGGGCGCGTAGATGGGCAGTAAAAAAGAAATTGCCATAGGTGAATTAACTCGAGCGCATCAGATATGGTGGGTTAATTACATAATAAAAGATGTACATTTCAATAATAATGTGGAAAATTTTGATCGCGCTCGAGTTACTACGGGTAACATTTTGCAAGGCTCCCATTTCCTTTCGGCACGCTTTAATCATCAAATTATTTAAATGTACAGTTTTTATCATGTAATGAACTCACCATATTTTAATCTGATGCGCTCGAGTAAATTCACCTATCAGTTTTTACCAATCTGATCGACTGCCCTGCGCGTGTCCTATCTATATATTTTTGTATGAAAGCAAATTTTCAGAACAGATAAACATAAAAAAAATTTTGAAGTCATAAAGTTTCATTTTTTGAATCCATTTTACAAAAATTATTCTGCTGACCGGCTAAACTTACAACACTCAGTGTATTTTCAATAAAAATCCATAAACACATGAAGTTGATTGTTTAACGACTCTCTATTATAATAAAATTACCAGCAGTGATGGTATTTATTACATTCCCATAATTAATTATATCTTTTAATTAATGAATTAAAACAAATTAATTGGAGTTACGCTATAGTAGGTATATGATTCATTTTTGGTGTAAATGTGAAATTATTCTTTTATTCATTTAATTTAAAATTATGTAATCATCATATTCATTTATTCAATTAAAATAGAACTTCAATTGAAAGACTTCTTCTGTTTCGTATAATTTTTGATTTTTGATAAAAACCATAAATTTTGAAATATTTCAAAAACCGAAAAAAGAATTATATTTAGTGAAGCACGACGTTTCATTCATTCCTGATGACGTAATTAATTAAATCTCAACTACCAAAAATATTAAAGTATTAAATAACTTCACTCAACAGGGTAATGAATATATGAGCTAAGAATAATAAGTGATAATTGAAAATGATAAAAACAATTAATTATGTTTATGATAAATTCAACTTATAATATTCAGCCAAACGTTACGTAGTTTTATTGTTTTAAACTGTAATATTATTACAGGTAAAAGTGGTGATGTTAATGTAGGTATTGTCTACATAGATGGTGTCTACATATCTTAATTTTAATACATAACACACATGATAACTCTCTTAAAACAACAAATAATTTTATGATATGTTGGATACTGAATAATATTTTACTTTCAACCACATACCTACACCGAGAGTTTTTGAAATATTAAGTAAGAATAGCGAATATACCTGAAATTTAAATTTGGTTCAAATTTTTTTTTTTTTTTTTTGTAACATTATTGGCTGGGCATTTGAACTAAACCATTACAAATATCGTTTTAATTACTTAAAATTAATTAATAAAATTACAAATTCCATGACAGATTTCTAAAACGGACATAAAAATTTTAAAACGGACGTGACGTCATAGGATGTGCTTTGTCAAACTTGTTGACATACTAATTGGTATTAACGTAGTTCCAGCATGGTATTTGCAGTTTCTATGTTAAAGCAATGGTTCAATTTTTTTTTCGACAGAATTTAACGAAAAATTAAATTTAAGAATTTAATAATGCTTACTATTAATTCCCAAAGTTTCAGAAATTTTGACCGTTTAAAATGGGAAATAATTATGCCAACGTCCCAATTTCGATCAATTTATGTCAAAATTAATATCTCGAAAGTGAAAATTAATTTCTAAATTTTTTTTTTAGAATTTTATTGTATAAACATTTTTTTCTACTTTTTCTTCAATATATAATAATATCATAAAAAATAGTTGGAGAGACCGGACATTTTACATGCTTTAAATGGGACATGACCCTCAAAATCGCGAACTTTGTCTTTAAATATCTCGCGATCTAAACGGTCAAAAATTATGAAATTTTAGGAATTCATAAATAAAGCTATTATAAACCCGAGAAAAAAAATTCGGCCAAATCTGTCGAAAAGTGATTTCATGCTGGTACTACCTTAATTATTTATATTTTGTATGATATTACCATGGATATATACTATCATTACTACGTACGTGGATATTACACCTGTAGTAAACAGTACATTGAACTGTCACCAAATGACAGCTCACATATTAATGCATCATCAATAGAGAGCGCCAAAAGTGTATCTTAAATAGTAGCTTCAATATTTATGAAACACTGTTTATTTATCACACAGGTGAATGTTAAAAAGTAGGTCATATGTCCCCTACAATATTCCTCTAACACATTCACTTAAATAAACAACAACCCCATCTTAATAAAATTAAATTTAACATCGCAATATATTCCTATGACGATGTTCACATATATTCTATATAGAGAGACTAGCACTAGAGGATAGGTATACCATACATACCCTTCATTCAATATTATTATAAGGTTATAAGATATAATATATATGTATATGTAGATTTTAGGTATCCAGTACCTATCTACCTATGTCTAAAGTATACACGATGTTCAATAAATTTTTATACCCTGTGTATGTGAAATATAAATCAAGGTACACTGATTTTAGTCTCAAGTTTTTAACGCTAAAAAATATTGATGATACAAACAATATTTTGGTGTACAATATTTTGCTGTCCGTGATCACGATAACTCAAAAACAAAAAGAGATATTATACTGAAATTTAAAGCGTACTCAGGACGTAAAAAGTTACCTTTATTTCGTAAATGACGGTAATTGGGTGCATAGGATCCATCCTGTAAACCGTTAGAGATAGAACAAAAGTTCAAATGTTCCTTATAAATAATTATACCACCTTCATTGTTTTGAAATATTTTTTCGTAAACATCAATGTTTACATGTTAGAGCGTAAATTAGGACAAAACTTTGGTATACATTTTCTCCAAAACGTATATTTTTAATCACAAATTAAAATGAAACTCACGGTATAAGCAAACATACATATATTTGTGTTATGGCCATGTATAAAGAGACATATTCGAACGTAAATATTTAACGAATATTGAGATATTGTGATATGAGTAACGATATATGTGCGTTGCTTGAGTATATACCTACCTAAATTCATGAAATAAGCTACACTGATCTTTGTATACTTTTGTATAATGTAAAGTTTGATTTGTAACTAGTCATGCCATCATAGATACATATGAAAAAAATACAGGGTCCTCCAGATTTACCTTACCATAAATATGTAAAATTTCAATTTGATGAATATTGGACAAATTTATAAAAGTACATCCGATAATGAAAGAAGCCCTATCTCGTTAATTGTACATCGCATCCATAAACAGCGTGAATTTTTTTTTCGATGTAGAATTGCTGATATACTCTGTATCTAATTGCTCGAAAATGCATTTACCTTTCTAATATTTTACTCAAAAACATGAAACTTTAGTATAAAATAAAGCGCTGTGTTTTCAAAACTTATATAAGAAATCATTTTATCAAGTTGTTAGAATAAACTAGCTAATGATTGTTATAAATAATGCAGGCAAATATTTAAAGTTAAAAAAATGCACTTATTAATAATCTTTGTGTTTAAAATTGAAATTCAGCGAAACGGATAGTTCACAACTAGTATTAAATTAAATAGCAATAAAACTGTATTCTTCTAGAAATTTTCTAATGCCCCACTCTGTATAACTTTGTATAACATTAATCTATTGATTTCATAGCGTTCATTTTACTAGCATTCAAGGTTAAAATCAATATAGTATTAATTATATTGAGATAACCAAATTATTGAACTGTAGATTATTAAATTCAGATCCGTTTAATTGAATTGTATACAAAATAATTTTGGAGTAAATTAATGATATACATATAAATAGTCACTATGCCAGGAAATGAAATTGATAAATCTACTTATATTCCTGTTTATCAGCCTGTAGCTACAACCAAAACTTCTACGTCTTTAGTAAATATATAGGTTCTATACCAAGTATGATTTAGATTAACGTTTAATGAATATTTTAAACAGTACCTAACTTGAACGTTTAATTATAATATGGGGAATGCCTTGCAATACTGAATTTATATACTTGGTACAATCGCAGACAGAAAAAAGAACCAAATTGGTAATCTTTCATTGTACTATTTATATAACTGAAGGATACAGGATAAAAATAAGCATTTTATATTTTTGAGATATTAAAAAACTTTTGTTCTATCTCTAACGGTTTACAAGATGGATCCATATACCTTGACCCATAGGTCAAGACCCAATAGACCTATGTTGCTCATTTCGAACTCGATCTCCCTTTTCACGTCCTGAATACGCTGTAAAAATTTCAGTTTGATATCGTTTTTCGTTTTTGAGTTATCGTGTTGGCAGACAGACGGACAGACGGGCAGACAACCGAAAATGGACTAATTAGGTGATTCTATAAACACCTATACCAAAATTTTTTTCATAGCATCAATATTTTTAAGCGTTACAAACTTGGGACTAAACTTTGTATACCTTGCATATTACATATATGCATGGTATAAAAATGAACACTAAAAATAATTTTAGTTTTTTCTTTTTTTAATATACGAAAATTCACATAATGTGTGCTTTTAGACTAACATATCGCCTAAGTAGTACCATTTATTCAGTCTCTACTTGTACAAAAAGTAGACATAACACTTTGTTTCATATTGAATGGTTTGCTGCTACCAAGATAAATATTTAATTTATTTATGAAAAATATAACTTTAAGGCACGAATTTCAAATATTTTTGTTGAAAGTGAAAATAATTTATTTTAATCATGAATAGATAATAAATATATTTTGTAAATATATTAACAAATAAGTATATGTTTAAAATAACGTGTAGAATTTTGAAAACATTTATTATTTAGCTAAAGCATATGTTTCCTAAAATACAATAAATACCTTCTAAAGCATATGTTTTCTAAAATACAATAAATACCTTTCCTATATTCCCAAATGTATGTATATGTATTATGAGGTTTATTTTATATTTGTACAATTTATGATGTTTCTTTAAAACTCCTTTGGAATAAGAATTGTCTGTTAATATATAGAATGAGAATGTCTGAAAAATATTCGACTTTAGATATTTTAAAATACTTTTACCTCTAAATCATACACACAAATAAATTTCACTCATACGATCCAAAAGGTAAAAAACTGAGGTGGTTCTTCTATGATAACGGACCGACCTAGACAACACCTTCTCCTTTGTACAGTATATTACTTTCGTAGCAACTTTGTTTATTACGTATAATTTATTGTCTTTAAGGATTTATAAAATTGACGAAAATATTGTATTTTTTATGTTTATTTACTTTATTCATAGTTATTATACTTCTGATGATTAAGTGCAGTAAAGGTCTAACACAATGTAATTGAAGACAAAATGTAATTAGGACACTGAGTGGCCTTTTTTACGCTTTCATAATAAGCTAAAATAAATTTATAGATAGTCAAATGAATATTTCCATTGAAATTCAAATTGGATATTGTCAATGTTTCTAGTGCAAGGAGTTTTCAAGGAAGCTCAAATTGTATATTTCCAATGAAAATTCGACATTTTCGCGATTACAAAACTTGAATCACAGTTAAATGAAATATTTAATACAAGAATTTCCCAGAAAAAAGAACATTGTCATTAGTTGCCCACTCAATTTTATATATAACCACTTATCAATTGATCTGACGAACTAAATATTCAAAAGTCGACACTAGCTTTCCATAGCCAGCGAATGCTGTTACGAAAAGGTCATTAAAAACGTGATTGAAAAGTAAAAATGAATATTCACGAAGTGCTCTCAAAATATATTATGAAGTGCTCTCAATACATTTGAATCAATAATTGATTGAGTTGAAATTTTGTATTTTACTTAATCAATAGCAAAACTAATTTCACAGAGTAGTATTAACAGTTAACATTAACAACCAATTACATTAAAAATGACTTTCACTACATAATAAGGGTGGATAAATGTACCTAGAATTAAAATTAACATGTATTTACAGCCATGCAGTAAAATATCACAATGAAAATCCCTTTTGGTTTTTCCAAAATATTTCGTAAATTAAGCAATATTTCAAGAAATTTATATAATGATTCTTGCAATAAAATCCTGAACCTCTTAGTTCGATATTTCCCTGCTTTTTAATACATAATTGTTAGTCTAGTACATGAGATTTCTTATTTTAAACTTTACTTCCTGTAAATTTAAGATTTTTCTGAAAGCTGTAATATGGGAGAAAGACTAATTCATCAATAACCAATGATTTATGTGTAGTTTGATTTTAAACAAATATACCAGTTTGTAAATAAATAAACATATTGTCCAGTAATAATAAATATAGTTTAAAAAACTAAAAAACACGCTTGTTGCTTGTTCTGATAAATGTATATAACTGATGATGTCCTATGCATGGGAATGCTATTAGAGAGTTATAAACAAACATACAAATATAAATACATACATACAGGTGAGGTTAATATAAGCGTGTTAAAAATCAATACAAGCAAAAAAACTATAAAATACTTCAAGATACCTTTGACAGGTACTATATCTTACCCTACATATAAATTTCAGTCAATAGCATACGCATTAATGTTTATTATTATTACTTACCATTATTGTAATCGAAAACATACGTGATAATTGGTTATGTCTGTGAATTTACGTTTACACATTGTATTTATATAAAAGAATATGAGAAGTAATTTAATTAAATTAACCTTTTTTTGTGTATACACAGATATAGTTACGATATATTATCGAAATTCTGATAGTATTGATAAAAAAAATATTACTTCTTTTATTCTAACCTTTTTTTTGTGTGATTTTTTTTTCAAAAATCTTTTTTATTTCATTCTATTCTTAATGGCGGTAGGCAAATTTTATCCAAATTTGATTAACCAAATATGTAATCCCATTAAATTTGGGTCATACTTTTCAAATTTGTGATCAAAATTAACCCAGCTTTAATAGATTTCAAGAATGTGGAGTCCTGGTCCCGGAATTAAGCACATTAGTGATAGCTAGCGAATAATTGACATCACAGCTGAAAAGAATCACCCAAAATTAATGAGTTTCAAAAAAAATTCTAATACGATCGGATCAAATTTGCCTGTTTTATCAAAAAAATCGAATTTTTTAACTTTGTGACGTCATCAGAATCCAAAAAATTTAATTTTGCTCTATCACATCTTAATTTTATCCAATTTTGATAAACCAAGTATGTAATCCTACTAAATTTAGGTCATAATTTTCAAATTTGTGATCAAAATTTACCCAGCTCTAATAGATTTCAAGAATGTGGAGCCCTGGTCCCGGAATTAAGCACATTAGTGATAGCTCACGAAAAATTAACATCACAGCTAAAAAGAATAACCCAAAATTAGTGGGTTTCAAAAAAAATTTCAATAAGATCGGATCAAATTTGCCTGTGTTATAAAAAAAATCGAATTTTTTAATTTTGTGACGTTATCAGAATCCTTAAAATTTAATTTTGCTCTATCACATCTAAATTTTATCCAATTTTGATATACCAAATATGTAATCCTACTAAATTTAGGTCATACTTTTCAAATTTGTGATCAAAATTAACCTAGCCCTAATAGATTTCAAAAATCAAACTTTCTTATAAAAATTCGTATAATACGATAATTGATGTGTTATCGGCAATTAAATTAATAGTAATAATGATTACTATAAATGCTATTTAATAATAATATAATCAATATACTATAAAAGTTTTATAAAGAGCATAAAAATTTAATGTTATTGAATATAGCAGCGTAGAGATAGATAGATAGACCACAATATCCACATACGTATCAGATAGAAGTCAATACGGGTAACCGTAATATACACCAATAATAATGATCATTTATATGAATATGTTAATTTTATTACCTACTGTAGTTAATTCATATAGCTTTAGATGATGATGTATGCTATATATATGTTACGGAAAATATTTTTAATTAGGTAGTTCTATAGAATATCTGAAGTATTATTAGTCTATAGTACAGAGGTGGTTTGACTTCGTGACCAACATACTCCCGAAACTTCGTGAGTGGCTTCATTTCAGTGTAATCTACAACATTTTTATCTACGAAAACTTTGGAAATAGGGAAACAAATAGTCTTAGACTGGCTTGTTTAAGGCGTAGGTATGAGAAAAAGGCTCATGGAATTTGACGGCCAGGATGTACATTTGTTTTTTTTAATGAATATAATAAGAGAGAATAATAGTGACCTACAAAAATATTGGGCCGTTTGGTGTGACCTCCACCCCCAACATGTCGGAAAAACGGTGTATGAAAATTTATTAACAACCGGCTAATTTGACACAGTTGTTTCATAAATATAAGTAAAATTAATTTTACTCATTTTACACACACACACACACACACACACACACACACACACACACACATGCCTTATCCTAACTATGAAACGTAAAGATATGTTGAAAATTTTCTTTTGATCTAGTTTATGTCTTAAACAACTTTCTCTTCATCTGGTTTATGTCTTATAGAGAGCAATATCTTTCAAGAAATTCAAGAGTAATTTGAGGTATTTTGAATGTACAACACTTTATTCTGATTTACCAAAAATAATATGGTGGTACACTGAAAAAAATGGCCGTTCGTTTCATATCGTAAAAGTACTTGCAATCAATTTCCTAATAACTGGAACAAGTACAGCTAAATATTTGTATTTACAATAGAATGGATTGATTTTATGTGGTTGTGACAACTTCACTACTCAATCCCGTATGATAGTTGTATAACATTCGTGGCCCAATTCGTCATATTTTCGATGAGGTTGAGACAACCTCATATCGGCTGATATTAAGAATTTTTTTTCTTCAATGTATATATAATGAACCTGGGTTTACTGAATTATAGACTTTACCGGTAACATATAATAATATAATCAATTATTACATATGTATAATTGATGATGTTCTGTATTTTGTAAGTACCAATATGTGTAGTGCCTATATATAATAATGTTCATATATATTGAATAATAAATTGTGTTAGTTCTCTTCTATTCAAACATTTCTACAAATACGCACAAAATAAACATGCATTGCAGTATTAACCCTCAATAATCTTTCTCATGAATGGCATCATATAATTCTTCCGGAATCATTTATAACAGACTCGTGGAATATAAACGAAGATTATCGCAGCTTAAAATATCCTATAAAAGAAAGAGTTCCAAATGTAATCAAAAGAGTTTTAGTTAGTATCGAGTAGAATATTTTCCATAGTAATTCGTAATTTTTGTAAAACTCATTCATTTGTAAAACAAATTCATTCAACTCATTTCACTCACTTTCACTTGTGAAGAGACTATGCAAACTTTTTTCTTTAAACTATGCAAAGTTTTAGAGATAAATACGTTTTTACAAGCTTTTATTTAGTTTCACCTGTCCCGTTGTCTGTCTGTTATCAAATCTTGCAAGTCAAATTTAATCCACTTCCCGGTCTTTATGAAGATTTCGTTTTTAATAAAAACAAGTGAAAACAAACAATTGACTGAGTAAATTGTTGGAATGTCATGCATAGACAATGTTGATTACTTTATCACATTACACATACATACATGTCACAAATACATATCTAATATTCCCATATAATACATACTATAAAATTTACGCCTGATTTTCGCCCTCACAGGAAAACAGTGATGTTTACGAAAAATGTTTCAAACAAAAGTTGTTAATTTTTTTATAAGGAACATTTTTTACTTTTAAACTTTAGTTCTATCTCTATTAGTTTACAAGATAGGTCCTACGGACCCAAGGCCCACCTGACCTATGTTGCTCACTTACGAACTTGGCCTTGATATCTCTTTTCGTTTTTGAGTAATCGTGATGACAGACGGACAGACAGACGACAGACAGACAACCGGAAATAAGGTGATTTTATGAACACCTATACCAAAAATTTGTTCATAATCAATAGTTATAAGCGTTACAAACTTGGGACTAAACTTAATATACTATGTATATTTCATATACATGGTATAATTACAAACTTGGGACTAAACTTAATATACTATGTATATTTCATATACATGGTATAAAAAGTTTGAAATATGAAACGTTGTATATCATTGGTTTTTATTTTTTTTTTTAAATATGGTTGGTTCTTTAAAATGTATTTTTAAGAAATCCTAAGCAAACACTTCTTATTTATCAAATATTTGTTGTACCAGTGTTAAATCTTCACACGTCAGACTCAGTTATTTCTATGCTTTACGTATAGGCATTAAATAACGTAGACTGAGGGTAAATACGTACATGTATTATGTAAATATTATGTCATATTCAAAATTGTAATTTTGAATGTAAAACCATAACATCAAATTTATGTGAACATATCAGATAAATAATTGACAGGTGTTTTCATTGGAAAGATAGATTTACATTATGCATTGAAATTTATAATTTAAATTCATACCTAAAGGATCTTTCCAATGAAGATTTTTCTTAAAACGTGTAATCAGGATGAAATTTTATTTTATAAAATATCTTATAAATTTTTTCTTACCTCTCATGAACACTATGTTCCTATTCATATTATCATGACAAAAATTGAAAAAATCGAGAAAAACAAATTATGTTTCAGAATTTGATGAAACTCGGTGGATGCGGTAATTTTGATCCAAAAAGTATAAAAATCAGATTCATTTAATGATTGGATGCAGAGTTTTTGAGATATCGCAAAATTTGAATGGATTTTAGTCCGTACCTCAAAAACCATTCGACCAGTCAGCAAATGCATCCAATTTTCGTACTTTTTGGGTCAAAATTACCTTATATACTGAGTTTTATCGAAATTGGAGATAAGAAAATTTTCTCTATTTTTTGCAATTTTTTTAACGGGTACCCCTTAGTAAAAATCGAGAAAAACGTAAAAAAATTCAGCGAGTATCATGGGCAAAATTTCATTTTCAAAAAAGTTCCCCACCATTGTGAACAAAAGGGATTATAAGTGAGGGCTATAATGTGATTATCTTTGTTTTGAAAAGAGAAATTTTCCAGCAAAGCGGGAGGGTATCTGCTAGTTGTACATCGTATTTATAAAAATTGTTTTGGTAAAGCATTAAAAATTAAATTATAATATGAATATATTTTAGCTGTGTTTTTTTCAACAACTAAATTCTATCGTGTGCTTATGTTGAATAAAACGCGATGTGATATTGAATGTAATGTTGAATAAAACATTAAATGAAATAATGTTAATTCCTAAAACAAGATAATCCAACAATAAACTAAAAAGAATTAACAGGCAAATGAATTCCAAGGTATATAAAATAATTTTTAATTAAATATATTTAATTATAGATAATATATTCTATACACAGACAATTTCAATAGACTATATTATTGTATCTCTTGGAAAATGGTTAAATACATTTATAACCTTTTCAAAGAGAAATATTATAAACACATATAAAGACGAATTTAAAAGCTCTTAATTACACTTGCAGCTAAATAGAGCCCGGCAGCCAGCATAGATAAATGTTCATTTAAATAAACTATTCAGGGATAATTAAATAATAATATTAATTGGCTATAGAATATTACATTACTATAGTAAAACTAGTTTAGTAAACACTGAGTGTTCCAATAATAAAAGTCATGGACGCCAATAAGGATATTTTTTGTTAAAAATTGAACAAAAACATTATTCTGGCCGATCTAAATAAAGGAATTGTCATTGGAATTTACAACCTTGGTGTCAAAAAGAGTACCATTAACTATATAATATTAACTCAAATATTTCAAAATAGAGGTTGTCAGCGTGAAAATGCGTGTTTGTTAACTGATTTTAATAAGTGAGGTTTCGTTTGACTTAAAATTTCAAAATAACGTTTAAAACTGTTATAATTGTAATACGATTATAATTAAGGAAGGTGTTATGTATTACACATGTTAATACATTTTCTATTTTTGTAACATTCTGTATGAATAGAAATGCAATTTTGTTATAAAAACACTTCAAAAACGTCTCTATTATTCAATGTCAATAAACTATGTAAAATGTAAATATGGTGAACAGTTGTTCAAATACTATTATTTTAACGAGATTAATTAATTATTATGAAGTGAAATTATGAAATTATATTAAAGATGTACGAGCAGAATAAATAAAAGTTACATAATTTTTATTTTCAATTTTGATAGTGATAATACAGAGAATAAAGACATTTTACTTCGGAAAAATTTGTGATCAGCTGACTATAGGGTCAAAGGTCACAAAATACGATTTTTTCTGTATATTTCGTTAACGGCCACTGTTATCGAAAGAATATTTGTGATGAAATTTGTATATTATTATTTTTTGTTCGCGTTATATCAAACAAAATAAAATTTAGGAAAAAGCTCGCCCGACTTGAAATGACTCGACCAAATCATATAAAATTGACGACAAAAAATGTCTACGGACGTACGTACACACACACATACACAAACACACAGACTTCTTCTCGAAATTGCTGTTAATGCCTTGTCCTAACCAAGAAACGTAAAGAAAGTGCTTAACAATTTAGAAATAATATTTTGTGGCTGTGTATCGATTATGGATGTTGCTGTTGCTAGATGCGAAGAGAAAATGGCAACATAATTTATTCATTATGCAATAAAATAAAGAACAACATTACTGTCTTGTCCTGTGTTGTTAAGAAAATCTTATAAAAATTCTTTTTCTTTTCTGCTTTTTTCTATCAAAATAAAATAAAAAACTTTTCATTTCAAATACACTTACCATTCGTTGCGGGTGCTGCCAGACGTTATAAGGAGCTTAAAAGATTTACTCGAGATATACATCTTTTCCTAAATGTGATTGACCCATACAATAAATTTTTAATGGTTTCAGATTCACCCGCTCGCACAAACCAATATATTTCACCGGTAAACAGTGATATTTACGAAAAAATGTCTTAAATAGAAGTTGTACCTTTTGTGTAACTTTTACATTAAAACTAAAATACCTTAATGTTTTATGTTGCTAATTTACGAACTCGACCTCACTTTTTATGTCCTGAACACGCTATAAAAATTTCAGACGGACGGACGAACACCTTTAACCAAATTTTGTTCATAGCATCAATATTTTTAAGATTTTCAAACTTGGGATTAAACTTAGTATACCTTGATATATTTCATATATATAAGGTATAAAAACAAGGAAGATGGCTCAAATTTAATTCTTCATCAAAATTAAACCGAGCGTATCTTGAAGCTTGAACTACGAAATACTCACCACTTATATTTTTACTAACATCCAATCCAGCCCTAGTTTATAGAGTTGGGTGTTTATAGATCATATTTTGACACAACTATCTAAAACATTGAGCTGTGGTAGTTTTCTTCAATCCGCATTAGTTACAGAAAATTTATAAAACTAATATAGATGAAGAATGTTATAACATCGATAAATGATTATACTAGTAAAAAAAAAACATATCGAGTAAACCACTAAAAGTTCATAGAAGCTTTGCCAGCACCCGCAATATATAGTTATGTCGTATTTTTATATTATTTACATTTTACAGAATAGGTAGGTATACTCAATGTCACAAAAAATGCTCGTTTTAAAACATTCTAAGTGTTACTATTATAACATAACATATGATGAGTACGCTTAGAATGTTTTAACTGTGGTACTTTTTTTGACAGTGAGTGTACGTATATTAAATAATGTAAATAAAAGTAGATATGAGAATATGATAACATAAAATCTTATTCTCATCAAGTTATATAAACCTTCATTCTGAATAGAACTTTATTATTAAAACTGTAATGAAAATCTTTTATAAAAATGTATACAGAAACAATTGTTTAGATTATGATAAGTATTTTTATCTAAGAAATGTAATTCAAAATAGGTTAATCGTTTGTGATATTATTATTTTTCACTGCTTTTTTTATATTTTTAAAAATAATAGTTTCAAATATAATACAAAAATCACGTATACTAACAAAGCGCTAAAGTTAAGTGTGGTCTTATCTTAATAACTGATCGCCTCATCCTTTTTTATTTTTCACGGGATAGATAATTTTACCCAATTGTTCGTAACCCCACTGAATTAGCGTAAGTTTCTTTTAGTGCCATAAATTATCATATATATTCATACCATTACCATCCAGCATTCATCCATACCAGCATTGAAGTATTGCCATGCATTTCTACCGTGTAAGTATGTTTACTTTTTTTATAATGAACAACTTCCTAATTATTATGTTATCTTCTTTCTCTTCTCAGTTATGAGGCACGATTGGAGAATCTCATGTTTGAGCTTGAAATGTCATGTTAACTTAGTCTACATTTCTACTGCTAACTCTTCAACTCAAAGGGTAAAAAGAAGGTTTGTAGAAAGATATGAATGTGGTACAACTTAAGTAGAGTATGTGATTCGAAAAAAAAATAACAACAGCTTTAAAATAACGTAAACCAAAAGTCAACGGCTACGAAAAAAACCTACACTTATCAAAATTCTAGCATGTCTTTGAGTCGAATATTTTTGTTTTATAAACTTTGCGATTTTATTAGAAATTCTGCAAAATTTTTCCGCTCATCAATTTAAATATATCACCCTGTATGAAAAATCTTTTTTATTATTACATATTGAATTTCCAATCGGATACCTTTTTTTTGTTATCATTACATGATGAAGGAAATGTCAATATATTTATTATATATAATATACAACCAGCTTGATACCCGTCCGCTTCACTGGGCGTAAAAGTAAAATCCACCACTTTACAGCCTTCACCTCTCTTGATATCACTTATCCCCCTTCCATAAGACTTGAAGGGATTGTTTAACGCAGCTAAAAGATATAAGTTTTCAATATTTTCAATTGTAAGTCATTATTCATTAAGTATATCAGAAAAGGTGGCCATGAATGTGACATTTACTGGTTTAAATTTTTACAGAAATCTTTAATTTATGGTTCAAAATGATGATCATAACTCTACTCCATCTGTGATCGTCATTTTGAACCATTAATTAAAAATTTCTGTAAAAATTAAAAATCGTAATTGTCAAATTAAATTTATTTTTAAAAAATTTTTGGTATCTGTATCTTTTTAATTTATAGCTCATGTGTTATTCTGATGTATGAGCTATATTGCTGTACAGTTTCATTAAAAACCATTCCCAAGTTTTTGCGTGAAATCGTAACAAACAAACAAACAAGCAAACAAACAAACAAACATCCTTACTTTCATATTTATAATATATAGGGATATAATATTATAATAGGTGACTTACACTAAATATAAAATAAGAAAATTGAATTACCTTATCTTTTGGTGTTACATAGTAAATACCTTTTTGCGACCACATATCATTTATATTGTGTATTGAATGAATAGAAGGTTGTATTTGATTTTCTTTTTTAGGTTTTTTTTACTGTTACATTTTCGCACAATTAATTTATTTTATGTTGATTAAAATTTCTCTATTATGTTGAAATAACACTCCAAGTGTAATTTTTCTGCGAAGATAAGAATTGTTCTTATAATTACACTATTACATTGATTAAAATCTTGTCTATACAATATATCACTTGTAATATATTCACTAAAATGTCAAGATAAATGATGACGTCTATTTCATTTGGTAGATTAGAAGTAATACTTAATTAAAACGGTTATAATAAAAGCACATATTACTATTTTAATTTATAGTTTGATTAACAAGTTCAAATTGATGAAATATATAAATAATGGTCTTAAAAATACGTGTGATACCTTATTGGATTCGGAATGATGTCTGTGCTTGAGACATTATTCAGGACATAAAAAACATTTAACGCTAAAAATAAGTCTACTTATCATAATTTGGTAAATGAGGTTTCTTCTTGATCGTCCGCTGATCTTAAACGGAAGCGTCCGCTGGTTATAGGCTTGTTATAGTCTAGTTACAGGTTATAGTAATTTAATTTAATATGGTCCTTTTACAGGGCATAAAGTTATAACAATATAATATAATCTAATAATATAATCTATATAATGTAATTTATATAAATATTATCGCCTTTACAGTCGGGGGACCGTTCTCTGGTTCATTTTAGAGGTTGCCGACTGTAATGCCGATTTTACTTATGTATAGGTTTACTCTTTTAATATCGTGATTTTGCAGTCGTTGGGGTTTTAGTTTTTGTACTTTTTTTATTTAAATTATTTTGTGAGTATATAATTCCGCGATAAAGTATAACAATATATATAAATATTTGGGATCGTTCTTTGGTTAATCTTAGAGGTCTTCCGACTGTAATGACGATTTTACTTAAAATAAAAATTTCAGATAGTAATATTTTCTTGTTTTACACTTTTTAGAGCATGATTTTGCTTTATTTATTTTAATGTTAACCAATTGATGAAGTTCTGTTGTAATTACTTAGATCACTCTGTATAAAAGTATACATTCTGTTTCATATACATAGTCTACAGGTATAGTTTTCATGTTAAAATGTTATCACAACAATATTTACCTAAATCTAATTATTAATCACGCTATATTAACATTACATAGATACTGCATTTTCATACAAATAATTTTATATATAGCATTATTAATACCCTATATTAGGACTGTGCATACATTAAAACGTGGACTGTTTAAAATTTAATTAAAAACTAAATCGAATTAAATCGGACAGTTTTACTACAAATGATAAAGTGTTAGAATTAATTAATCAAAACCCAGTGCTGGTCCGAGTAGTTAAACAACGGCAAGTCACGTATTTTGGCCACATTATTCTGACAAGTACTATGTACAGCTGTTAGTGAAATTAGGGAAACATCAGTTTACAAGAGCTCAAGGTGGAAAAAGAATATCTTGGATAGATAATATAAAAACCTGGACAAAGATGAATCTACAGCAACTTGTGCATAATGCGTCAGATAGAGAATTCTGGCGAGAAGTGACCTCCAAAATATCTTATAAGGGTAGATATGGAAAGCATCATCCTCAAGTATATATTGCCTAACTATAAGTCTGTGTACGTCAGTCATACTTTATGAGCTGTATGAACTATACCATGTAGCATAGAGTAGATCTTTATTATGATATTATATTATGTATAACGTCAGCATATAATATGATAATAAAATATATAATACGAATACCACCCGTACATGCACAAACAGACTATTATTAACTTTGTAGAAAAACGTCACAAAAAACTATCTAAACTATCATTTATCTCACCATTGTTGTTGTTTGTGCATTTACTATCATAAACGCGCTTCTATAGATGTACTTAATAAACAAAATATATTATTTTACAGAATGTTTTACCACGAATATTTTGTGGGAATCTTGAGTAATTCAGTTTCTGTCAAAAATCCCTTTGTCTATTAGAAATGTGAAAGTAATGGGGTTTGTTACGCAAAAACTACCAAATGGATTTGAATGAAACTCTATAACAATATAGCCCATACATCAGAATAACACATGAGCAATAATCTATAAAGATATATTTTTTAAAAATTGCCATCTATGAGCAACATTTGGACCCATAAATTAAAGATTTCTGTAAAACAAGTTCTTCCCCAAACGTAAAACAAATAATGGCCATCTTTTCTGACATACTCAATGAATTTTGACTATTTTACATTTAAAAAAATTGAAAACTGTCAAGTTTTCATTTCTTTTTGATTTAATTTTTTTGCTTTTTGATTTAAAAAATACTTATCTCGTATCACTGTACATTTTTCCTTACGAATCTACAATGACAAGTATAACAACAACACTTTATTTTGACATTTCTACACCGCCGCCATGGTAGATTTGACCTAAGCAATTACCTCCTATGTTGACAAGCTTAAAATCAATTGACGCTCAGTCTATCTAACTTAACGATCTAAGGGTCCACCTATCTTACAAAGAAGATGAAAACGGACTAACTGTATAAATTTTTATCGTAAGAAAAAGAGACTGACAAACATTTTTGGTGAACACTGTATTTTTTATTTTGCAAAAATAAAATGATTACATTATGTGAGCGCACAGCAATGTGCTACAACAATGTAGCACAATTATAAACAAATATCTCACACCTCACATATTTATTATGGATGTTTATAAAGCCATTACAGTTTTTTGCACTCAAATATTAACAATAATATATTATATAATCATATATAATTTAGTATGAATTTCTACCGACGTGTTAACTTAGACATTTTTGGGTGGATAGCATAGTACCCCGGGTATCATAGTATGTTTCACCTAAAATAACTCAACAGTATCTGGGTATATACTGTATTGCTATCTATATGAAATCGCAACTATATGAATAGCACAACAAAATTAAATACAAAATCATGATAAAACAGGAAAAAGTGTTGCATCTCGGTTGTAAAAACTTCGTACCATAAAATTGATTTCTCACGGGTGGTCCCCACCTCGATTTTGTGGGGTACTCTAAATAAAAAAAGTTATAGAAGAAGACCTTTCAGGGAGTTAGGCCCTCCCCTGAAAGGTCGACTTTTGAGTACGAAGTTTTTACACTTAATAAATAACTGTGAAAAATTTCAAAGATGCAACGCTTTTTTCCTTTTAGATATTTAGTTTCCTTGTTCTAGCAAACAAAGTTTACATACTAGAAGAAAGTTTGACTCTTGTGTTTTCCCATTTTGATTTACATTCTAAATCACTCCTTATAGGCAGGTTTTTTGTTATAACATAATTTCATTTGAAACATAATGTTAAATGTTGAGAAGTTAAACTTTGAAGAGATGCACCCTCATGTATCTTGAATATAGAAACTACGTGTTGCATCACGAGTACTTGATAATAATAACACACTTAATTTTACAAATGTTTTCAACTTTCTTATAAATTACCATGAAGAAATACAGTTTTAGTCACCCCGAATTAATAAAAATACGAACTGAAATTGTAACTGGAGAAAATGATATCTGTAAAGGAAGCATGTCATCCCAGGTTTTAATTTAATGTTTCAATCACATTTATAAAATTTAGTAGCGCAGGAGCTGCGTTAGCTAAGCGAATTCTCTCAGAAATTGGGAAAAACATGTTTTTCTAAAAATCGAATATTTCATTATTAATTTTTAAGAATTTTTATTTCGTAAACTAAGTGCCTAGAGAAAACACCAAAAGTGAACTTTTTAGCTTAAAACTGATTTAACGATGGCCATTTTTGCCATCTATTAGGTACGATCGATGGACATTTGAAGAAAATTTTTCAAAATTCCACCATCAGTACAAAAGCAATAGCTCCATTTTCTTCGGCAAATCGCTAATGATTCTGTTAAGAGAGTATTGATTTTAGATGTTGAACACATCACATTCTGGTACAATCGCTGGAAGTGATTCAAGGTAAAATGGGGTGTAATCCATGATAAGTAATGTATGCCATGGTACCTCATTGATTGTACAAAGTGTGTAGGAATACAATAATTTCTTTTATAAACACCTCTTTGGTAAAATTATTGCGGATGTTTTATTAATGCTTACTGAATACACTTTTGATTATACCGGTTTTTCTTCCGTAGTAAACAACTATGAAATTACAGACCATAGAGTATTTATGAGTGAAAGGTTTATATAAGTTAATTTGTATTTAGCATCTAGTAAAAGTAACAAGTTCCTGTTATTTTCGACGTAAATTTTAAGGAGAGTTGAAAAAAGATTTGTGAATCGTTTTTAATTATAAGATATAGTCAATATACAAAATTAAAAAATTTATTGTTTCAAATATGAAAAACCAAATATGTGTGATAGATCGTTGGATTTGGAATGATGTCTAGAACAAGTGAAAACAAACAATTGACCGATTGTATTAATTGTTGAAATACCATGTATAGACAGTGTTGATGAAGCAATCGTTTGTTTTTTGACGTCACTTTTAAATAGCTACACACACACTGATATTCCCATATTAATGCATACTATAAAATTTGCACCTAATAAGCGCCCTCGTGGGTAAACAGTGATGTTTACAAAAAAATGTTTCAAACAAAAGTTGTTTATTTTTTTATAAAGAACATTTTTTACATTTAATTTTTTGTTCTATCTCTAACGGTTTACAAGATGGGTCATACGGACCCAAGACCCAATTGACCCATATTGCTCATTTACAAACCTGACCTCAGTTTTTAGGTCCTGAGTACGCTATAAAAATTTCATCTTTATATCTCTTTTCGTTTTTGAGTTATCGTGTCCACAGACGGACGGACGGACGGAAATGGACTAATTAGGTGATTCTATGAACACCTATACCAAAATTTTTTTCTTAGCATGAATATTTTTAGGCGTTACAAACTTTGGGCTAAACTTAATATACTATGTATATTTCATATATACATGGTATAAAAATGTGCCAGAAGCATTTTTTGGGTCCATTTTAGTCCGTATCTCAAAAACTATTCGATCAGTCAACAAATGCACCCAATTTTTGTACTTTTTGAGTCAAAATTACCTTATATACTGATCGAAATTGGAGATAAAATCTAATTTCCGATTTTTTGCAATTTTTTAAGGGAATTTGATGAAACTCCAAGAAGGAAGAAGCATCCAAGAAGATTAATCAAGAGTTCATTGAGATTTAAATTAAAAAAAATATTTTTTATATAAAAACAAAATCATATACAAAAAACACAGCGAAAATATTAAATGTAATAACATCCTTTGATTATTATAATAATATTATTATTTAAATACTCGTTTGAATCTTTCGTTCTTTTTATAAATGAGAGAGGAAGCTGTGCGCATACATACTTTACATGTTTTTATTATTATTTATAATACATCCGGTTTTGGCTCTTTTGTCGTTGTACTTATAAAACAGTGTCTCTTTTCCTAGTTCTATAGCTAGAAACATGCTCAGTTATGAATTAATCATTATTATTATTATTTTGTTTTATATATTATTTATATAATATCTTTATACCGACTTTAAAGGTATTTATTTCCTTTACTTTATAATGACATTTTATTTACTATCAGTTTAATATCGCTTTAGGGTGTTATCATATTACATAATCATGTAGGTAAGATATTATGATTATTATGTTATGTAAAATTATATTATAATAATATGCAAAACTCTATAACAGAGTATTGAAACATTTGTAAATAACTTTATACGAATTTTATTACTTTCTTCGTTGTTTAACTGTTTTACTGGCTGTTCAGAAGGTTTAAAAACTTTCCAATAACTTACTAGAAAATTACTAGTTATAAAAAACCAAAAATACGTATAGTATTTTTTTAAATAATCAAATGGTACCCTGTAGAAAACAATGTATTGAACTATTACTGGACAAAATATTTGATGTCATCAACAGAGCGTGCTAAAATAACAGCGTTTAAATAACTCAAAATATTTATCTATATTTTATGAATAATTCTCTATTCTATGTTACATGTTATAGGGTCATTTTAGGTTTATTTTTAAACATAAATAATAAATACAAACAGAATGAAGTATAAGGGTAAGATGTAGTACCTTAAATTAAATGTACCTTGAATTATTCAATGTAGTGTGTGGAATAATTAACGTGGTTTTTATCTTCAACGAACCAGAAGTAACAAATTTTGTATAGGTAAGTGACTAATATTGATTCTTCTGATTGCATATTTACAAGCTGACAATTGCAAATTATTTTAGAAGTCATACACAGCGTAAATCGTTGATAATTGAATAAGCCGTTATACCATATTTCAGTTTAAACTTTAAATTTTAAGGATATAAAGTTTTAAACATGGAAAGTGACGTAACTTGGATCTAACAAAACATAATATACCTTGAATCTAACAATTTTGCATAAATATTAAAAGTGTAGGCATAGGTTTCCAAATATAGGTAATTACGGTACAATTGGGGAAAAAAAGTGTTGCAAACAACAACAAATATTGTTGCAAAACAGCAGTGTTTTAAGCAGCGACAGTTACAATAGGGAACCGGATTAAATTTCTTTTACCACTGTGGTGAATTCTCTGCACTGGACGTACAGAAATTTTGTTTTTAAAATTCTTTACTAGAAAGCACGTTTAAAATTCCTAATTTAACAAAGAGAATTTCCCCACAAATAAGGTCAAGCATGAGTATCGCTATAGAGATTACATATAAGACTTTGTTTTGCTAAAGGGAGATTGCAATCTTTGAATGTAATCTTTGATTGCTTATAACTTCGTTTTTTAATCAATTTTAATGTCACTTTCAATTTTTTTTTTATGGTATCAAGTCTAGTTTTACATTTTTATGGGTTACAAATGACAAGTCGACATCAGGATTATCCCCCATCAAGATATTTTTTAAAAATGGCTATCATACAAACCTAAGTTTTGATTCTAGGTACTACACGTTCTCCTAGTATCTGTCTACTATATTATTGCTAAATTATTACCAAGCTTTGACTATTATGTATTAATCATTAGGTATTTGTTTATTATTAATTATATATCACCATGCTATAATTATTATATGTATTATTAAGCATACAGTGTGACTCAGTAGTCAAAAACTTTTTGTTTTGCTAAAAAATATTTACAGGCGTGGAACTTTGTTATCTTTGGTCGTTGAAATTCAAGGTAGTGTAATTCAAATGAACCTATTCAGCTAATAACTTAAAATCAAAATAAAAGCAGGCAAAACAAAAAAAAGATAAATGAACAATAAACGCACAACATACAGTTTATTCTCAAAAGTAAATCCAACACAAAACACTTTCTTTTATTATAATAATAAAAATTCAATGCGAACTTGTTTGAGAGCCACTGCTTGTAATAAATATATATGTTATAAATGGGAAGTACTTTATAATTTATGATAGCGCGGGCTATGATTTTATTGCTCTTGACTTAAAATGATTTAT
This sequence comes from Chrysoperla carnea, assembly GCF_905475395.1. Lineage (NCBI taxonomy): Eukaryota > Metazoa > Arthropoda > Insecta > Neuroptera > Chrysopidae > Chrysoperla > Chrysoperla carnea. Next base: position 17,306,725 of record NC_058339.1, read on the forward strand.
AGACTGCGCAGTAAAATTCGAACTTTGGAAGACCAAGAAAGAATAAACGAAGTTATTTCTTTCTACAGAGTGTACTACTGACTACAACATTAAATAAAATTCGTTTTCCATGGATCATCCTATATGAACGTGCGTTTAATATTATATAATTATTGTAATGTTTATATTATTATTGTGGTAAATAGATACATTATATAATAACAATGTGTTTACCTGAGCATATGACCTATTTTTGATTATATTAAATGATATGTACATAGGAGAAAGTTGTGTAAGTAGGCCCTCTGTCTAGAACACACTGTATTAAGTTTTTTTTTTTATTACATACCAGGAAATGTAAAAGACAAAATATAACAGTGAAATGAATTGTTTATTTATTTTTTATAGTGTAATTAACTCTTTGCGGGTGCATTTGTTGTCTGTTCGAATAGTTTTTGAGTTACGGACTAAAATCGATCCAAATATTGAGATATCTCAGAAACTCTGCATCCAATCATTAAATTAACCTGATTTTTATACTTTTTGGATCAAAATTACCCCATCCACCGAGTTTCATCAAATTCCAAAACAAAATATCACCCCTTAAAAAAATTTCAAAAAATCGAAAAATTTATTTTATCTCCAATTTCGATGAAACTCAGTATATAAGGTAATTTTGACCCAAAAAGTGCAAAAATCGGGTGTATTTGTTGACTGCTCAAATAGTTTTTGAGTTACGGACTAAAATCGATCCAAATATTGAGATATCTCAGAAAGTCTGCATCCAATCATTAAATTAACTTGATTTTTATACTTTTTGGGTCAAAATTACCCCATCCACCGAGTTTCATCAAATTCCAAAACAAAATATTATTTGCGTTTTTTTCGATTTTTTGCAAACCCTTAAAAAAATTTCAAAAAATCGAAAAAAATTTTTATTTTCAATTTTGATAAAACTCAGTATATATAAGGTACTAGAAAGTTTTACAGTCAATTATAGAACACTGTGTATATACTGGTTGAACCGTTTTAACAAAACCACTCACGAGTACTTCCTCAGAAAATAATTATCTGAAGAAAGTTTTCATCAGAATGTTCAGAAGGACAACAGTTTTTTGATAATTCATTATTGTCTGAAAGTGACCTTACAAATTAGTCTCTTTTATAAGAAAGTATTATAAAAAGCAACTTCTTCGAGAATCAATTTTTTCGAGACCCACTTAAAATAGGCCGAAACATTTAGAAACATGCATAAACATATGCAGGCGTATGCATATACATTTCGAATATGCATAAACATTCCAAAAATTAGTAAAACCATATAATTTATCACATATCTAACCAGGTCAATGTAGATAATTTTGTATGCAAAAAACGAAGTGTATAATTTTCAAGATCATTATTATATTTCATGATTACAAAACAAGGTTATTACATTCAAAAAAATAACGTTTATCAACTTTGTACCTGATTTTAATTATAATAATTATATATGCAAAACAATAAATATAAATAATTCACCCATATGGATATTTAACACTTTTATGAGTCAAATATACTTGAATTTGAACAATACACTAATAAGTGGAAACAAACTCATCGTGGATATTGAATTGAATTTTAGAAGCAGTATTTTCAATCTTTATCTACAAAGGTGAGACTTTTTGAAGATGAAAATATCTTATAGAAGGTATTAACCAAATCTGTCCGAAAATCTGTCCAAATTTTTTCAGCATATCTTTACGTCCCATGGTCAGGACAATGTATTAATGGTGGAAAGAATATTCGCATTCGCAAAAACGATGGAAATATTTTGCTTATATTTTTGACAAAAAATAATCATCAATATGTATCATAAATTGCAAAATAACCCCAAACATCACTGATTAAGTACATTAAGTACATAACTCATATTTTTAGATCACTATCAAATTTGAATGTCGGACAAATGCAATTATAGTAAACTAACCACAAATAAAAACAAGTGAAAACAAACAATTGACTGAGTTAATTGTTGAAATACCATGCATAGTCAGGGTTGATTTCTTTATCACATTACACATACAAACATGTGACACATACATAACTGATAATCAAGTATAGTACATATTATAAAATTTCCGCCTAGTTGGCGCTCTCACGGGTAAACAGTGATGTTTACGAAAAAATGTTTCAAACAAAAGTTGTTTAATTTTTGATAAGAAACATTTTTTACATTTAAATTTTTGTTCTATCTCTAACGGTTTACAAGACCCAATTGACCTATGATGCTCATTTACGAACTTGACCTCATTTTTTACGTCCCGAGTACGCTGTAAAAATTTCAGCTCGATATCTTTTTTCGTTTTTGAGTTATCGTGTCCACAGACGGACGGACGGACAACCGGAAATGGACTAATTAGGTGACTTTATGAACACCTATGACATAATTTTTTTCCTAGCATCATTATTTTTAAGCGTTACAAACTTGGGACTAAACTTAATATACTATGCATATTTCATATATACATGGTATAATATGTATATTTCATATATACATGGTGAATGTGAATCATGGAAAATGATAAAGAAATGAGGAAGATAAGGTATGAACAGAAAAAAAGATGCTGGATAAATAATATATAAGGATTAATTAAGTTAATTCATTAGAATTTGTGAGCGCTTCATTTGAAAGATATCATTCGCATTCGCATTCTGAAAATAAACATTCGCTTTTGCAATCGGAAATGTACAAAATTCAAAATTCAAAATGCTCATAATTCAAGTGCTGACGGATTCACTGTTTGTAGATTTGTATAGATTGTATTGAATTTATTAATTCGGACTATTTTTTGTTTTGATTTTAATTCTCGAAGAGTACAGCTTCATACTTATAAAAACTGACCTTAGAGAACACTCAATAATTACTTACTTACATGTGTAAAATACCGTTCGCATATTGTATGAATGCTTGTATAGTATAGAGTGTATTTAAAACACCTGTCGTGCGATGTATTATGTGTTGACAAAATAAATTTTAATAAAAAAAAATTGTTATGTAATCTGTCTGATATTGAAACAACAACCATGTTATTACCACAATAATATTTACAAGAGAAGTAATCAGGTCAATGCTTCTTCTTATGGTATGATTATTTATTGAATTATTTGTATTTTAATGAAAAAATTTATTTATAAAACGGTACATTTGACTTTATCATATCAAAAATATGTTACCAATTTAACAAAAATATTAACGTAAAACTATTCTTTTATTATTGACAAATATATGAATACATTTTTAGATTAAATTGGATAAACTATTCTACCATAACCAGCCAGGAAGTGATTATCATATCAAACAGAATAAATTTATTATATATTCTTAAACATAGAGTTTATGGAAGACTTATTTTGTATCTTTGTAAATTCAATTCAAATTTCTATGCTTTTAAATTGATTTGTATTTTTAGATACCGCAAAGAGCAAAATCGAATAAACGATTTCATATTTCTCTTGACAGGCTGTAAAGATGAAAATGATATGTTTCTATAATATGGAGTTATTTTGATTTTCTAATTGAAAGCAGTCTACCATATTTTTTACTATAATTAAGGTATTTCCAGACCCAATAGACGTATAAAATTGAAATGAATAGTAAAAATTACTAATCATCTATCAACGATTCTTTTGTACATCTTTTGTAAAAAATTCATTCTGTACGGTTCAACAGATTACTTATCAATACTCAGCATTTTTACCAAAAAACGAAAGTTAATTTCTCATAAAACGTACAGAGAATCGATTGAATTTTTTTACATGAGATACATAAACGGGTGATAAAGTAATAAATAAAATTTTTAATTGTTGGTATTGGTTTCAATTTTACGCGTATATTGGATCTCGAAATATCTTAACTTTACTTTGTGATTAATAAAGTGACATTTTCTGCCTTATAACAAAATATCCCCAAAAGAGAATACGAGAAATTTTTTAAAAATGTTTCAGATACCTAAATTAATATGGTCCCTGAGAGGGTTTCTGGCGTGATTTTTTTGGACAAATCCGAAAAACAAGGTCGTTTTATCGAAATATTCTAGGCAATGATTTTTGCAGTTTTAACTGTGAAAATGAATAGTATTTTTCGCTAAAAGTAACGCCTAGAAATAATTTTTTTAAATATTATTTACAGTACAAGGTATAAAAAATCGGGAAAAAAGCACTTTTTAGTCATTTTCGCTTTTATCTCAGGTTCTAATGAAAATAGGAATGATATCTCATTTCCAAATGTCAAGATACACGTTAATTTCCCCGTTTTCTCCCAAAAATGTTTAACTTTTATTCTTTCGAACGGTTCCTTTTAGTTATAAACAATTAAATGGTTTATAACAAATTTTCGACCACATTTCGAAAAAACAACTTTGATTTTCGGATTCAGCGGAAAAAACTACGTTGCAAAACGTAGGTTGACTCAATCAGCCCCGAAAACCTACTCTGAAGTCCTATTAAATTCCCGCAGTTTTCGATTACTTTGAACTGGTTTAATCATAATTCCTATCATTGTATTTGAATCAAATATGTTTCAAACCAGAAGAATGTACAACAGGTATACAACGATAATTTTACACTAACTCACATAAGGTAACAAAATATTGTTTATATACATTTGCATTACCCAAAAATCTACTCTGTTTGAAGTCATTCAAAATGGTTCAATTACTTTGACCTTAGTATTTTTAATTATTAACATACAACAAGTGAAAATTGTTCAAAATTACTTGAAAATGTAGTCATAAAATGTATTTATGTACTCAGATTTACACAGATGGTACGTAGTTTACGAATTGGTTCGTTAATTTTAGTTACAGTACAATAAATATTTTAATTAATATAATTTTATGTTTATTAATAAAATCAAGTTATCTTGTATTATAATAAAAATGTTTTAATACAACCAATTTAAACAGTTTATTTCACAAACCTCCACAAAAAATTCAAAAATTGTGGAAACATATTGGAAAAAAAGGTTTACATCTGAGGTGCTCGTAGAACATCAAAATTTTATATCTTTTCTGTCCAGATAAGACGGACAAGATACCCGCGATAAATATAACCACTCCTCAACAGTCGGGTAATAATGATTTGCTTAACAAGGACATGTGACATGTATTAATTAAAATAAATATGTTTGATTGACTGCACAACAACTATATCGCTATAGTTTACAAATTTTATTTAAAAAATGTCAAACTTCGAACATAACACAGCCATACATTCACATAAAATATTATGTCAAATATGATATATATATGCAAATTTAAAAAAAATAGCTATTTTACTAATCCGGAATCTATAATAAATAACATATTATGTGTAAAATACATTTTTTATTGTCAATTAATATTAAATTATAAACAGGAAATTTGTAAATCGTTTATTAAATTTAATTAATTTTGCGTCACAAAAATTAAGAAAACTTATATCATTTTTGAAATAATTTTCGTTTAAAGTCTTTTTTCTGATTTTTATTTCACATGGCTAAAAAGCTGGAGATGGAGGGGGGCGCAAGTTTAATTTTGCTATTGCTGTACACTAATTACGAATCTTTTATAGACCAATCCAACCATGACCTACATGAGACATTACGTTTAAAAAATTTGACACTTAAAATCCCAATCTAAATCACATGGCTTAAAAGATAGAATATAGAAGACATAAAAGAGCAGTTTTTGAGACATTTGAAACTAAATCTCAGTATGAAACTTAAGGATGAAACCTTTTAAAAATAGAATAATTAAATTTAATAGAGAGGACACCTCCTAAAGCAAATATTACGCTAGTTGTCCATGCTTTTACTATGGTAGACCTTTTGCAATTGATTAACGCAGGATACTTTAACGTTTTTGGAAAATAATATTAAAAATAATCCAAATTTTTATCATCATGATAACAGCAATAAAATACAAATTAAACTCAAAACATTATCAAAAAATAAAATCAAAGCTTCTATAAAATTTATACGTATAATTACTTAATGTTATGTATTCTCAACAACTTACATAAATCATACATCATAAAGATAAAATACTTCTTTGTCACAAGTCCCTAAGGCAATTTTAAACAACTAAATACTAACATTTAAAAACTTATTATACCCATTTATATAGTTACTTACAGTAGTTCGAATTACTTAGAGTAGTGCGTGAGGATGCTATATTTATTATCTTCAAAAGTTACATCTTGTATTTGGTATATACCGGGTGTATCAGTATACATGTTCAATAATCATAGATGTGATAGGGTACACCCACACAAACATTTGGGTTTCAAATGCGTCCAAGAAAGTTCCATTTCGTAGCTACAGATGTTAAAAACTTTGTATAGCTTGTCTGATTTCTACCGAATCGATTAAATTTTTGAAAAATTGTTTTGAACAAAAGTTTTTGATATTTTCACGAAAAAATTTTTATTGTTTGAATTTTTGCTCTACCTTTCACAGATCGTGAGATATGCCTCAAAACTTAACAAGAACTCTTGAAGAAATCGCAAAATTAGTTCTAAATATAACAAATCGTTAGAGATGAAGCAATAATTTAAAGCTCTAAAATGTTTTTCATAAAAATACCAAAATTTTTTTACCGAAATCAATTTTTTTTAAACCAAACGGATTTGGCAGACACAGTGTACAAAATTTACTGAAGGTAAGAGTTTACGGACAAATATTTTTCATATCATAATGTGTGTTTTGGTATAGCTTATCACTCCGTAGATCATTGGCCATTTATTCTTATGCACGCGGTATCTGAGATAATTTGTATCCCATGATTATTTCTAAGATTACTCTCAAGATAAAGGTGGGTATCCTACAAGAAGTCACTTTGAGTGTTCATTTGTGCAAAATAGAAAAGAAGAAATTATTAAAAGTTACTATTTTTAACTAAAACATAAACAAAACGTCATAGGCTAAGAATTGAGATAAAGTGAAATACTTTCCAACCCCATTGATAAATAAAAATTGAGTTCAATCAAAAAAAGTGATAATTTTTCGAGAATATTTACTTAAGATATTGCGCCAATTTATTCCAAATTATTAAACATTCTTATATATTAAAAATATTAGGAAGGGAATAAATTTTTATATAATTTTTTTGAGCTACTAAGACAACAACAAAAAATTTTTCCTCAGTGTTTTCCTTTTTAATTATGCTCTCATCAAACATATTTAAAAAATAAATAAACATATACAAGTAAACATATCTTATATATTCCATTAAAATTAAAATTATGTCTTAAAGAATGTAAATATTTAAAAAAGTTTAATAAGAAAAAGCTTGAATATAACAAATATAAAAATGGCAAAAAACATTTATTTTATTTTAATTTAAATTCTAATTTAAAAAAAATAATAATTAGCTTTAGAGTGTGACTTTGTGAATAACTTATCTACTGTATACGATTGCCAGTGTTAACATTATCAAAACATGCATTTCTCGTAATGAAGCTAATCATAATAATTAATCAATAATCTAGTTTAAATTACCTTAATTAAATGTTACATGTCGTGTAATTGTGCAAATGATAATAATCAGATGTAACAGGTAAACCAATTCAAGTTTATATTCGGGATATGAAAATGGAAATCTATTGAGACTACAAATATAACATAAGTCAATTTCTTTCATGTAGGAATAATTTATTCTTTTTGAACTTGCCTTCCAGCGGTTATGGTTTAAAAAACGACTATTATCCAACTGTGAAAATAGATCAGATATTTTTCTAAGGACATAGTCTCCAATTTTTCACAGAAATGATTCTGAAGCTTCTTTCGGCATTCGATTTGTATAAAATGATTTTTTAAATGCATTTTCCAGTTATATTTTTATATGAGTAAGACAAAAGTAAGTATCGAGAGATAATGGAGTCAGACTTAGGTGTAGATCGGATACTGAGACATAGACTCGTACTTTGATCTCAACTTAGATTAGTTGAAAGGAAATGAAGTTGTGAAGAAAGTAAACTTCAAGATACGTTCAAATATGGCCTTAGATCGGAAGTGTGGTCAAGAAATTCGAATATACAGATCTGCTGCGCTCCATTTGAAAAATAAAAATACTTCAATGTTTTTAAGAACATATCTCACGTGTAAGGTTTCATAAAAACTGCTATAATTCAAATTTATGTTGTTTCCTACAAATTAATGTGTATTTAATAACCGTGTGACTTTGTTTTCTACAAATAATTTATAAGCAGTGATTAAATATTTCCGTAAATTAAAACACTTTCAGATATCTCATAAAATATGTAAAATATGAAAAAAAATATGTAGAAAGTTGATTTGAAAAAACTAAAATTCTGTACACAAAAAGATACATATGAAAATTTGAATGAAACTAAAGCGCTTTTACTGAAATGATCTCGACTTTTAATGACTTTTGAGAATGAATTGGAGAAAAAAAACTTCCTAAAGTCTTCATTTAACATCATAACAAACAATGCCCTGAACTTCTATGTCTAGATTATATTTCCTCACTAAGAGAAAATTCTAGCCCATAATCACGTTCACTTGTTTACCAAGCTCTGATGAAGTTCAAAATAACCAGGGATAGAAAATAATTTTGCTTTTTTTAACGAAGAAAATTTGGCGTATTTTTCGGAAAATCGAATAGAAAATTGCTTCCACCTTAAAGTATTACAGTTTGAATTCAATATTTATTTTTGAAGCGGATTTTAATAACACGGATATCATTTATCTTGACATTTTGAAAATTATTTATTCATAAAACACATATTATTTCACTTACATCATCATATAAAACTAATAACTGATTATTAAAAATTCCAACCAATTAAAAAAATAAATCAACAATTTATTTTTAAAACAAAAACAATAATTAAATTTAAATAATACATTAAAAAACAACACTAAAGATACACAAAAACAAACACATATATATCTCCATAAACACACCAAATACACAAAAAAAAACACAAATATAATTAAGAAATTGTCCTAACATTAATTATTAAAACAAATAATCTACATGTTTAGTTTTATATAATTTTATATTGTGTTCACAAATAATTACAACAACAGTAAAAATGAACAACGATCGAAGCGAACACACACAAAACAACAATTGATAAAATATAATAAATTGTTTGAATGCATAAATTATATTTATTTATAATAAAAACCACGAACAGTATAAACAACAAACAACAACAAAATACTGAAAATTAGTTATATGTATGTGTGGTTATATGTAGTTAAAACATAGATTAAACAAGTGAAAACCAACAATTGACTGAATTAATTGTTGAAATACCATGTATAGACAGTGTTGATTACTCTGTCACATTACACATACATACATGTCACACACATATATAACTTATATTCCCATATAATATATACTATACAATTTGCGCCTAATTTGCGCTCTCACGGGTGAACAGTGATGTTTACGAAAAAATGTTTAAATAAAAGTTGTTAATTTTCTTATAAAGAACATTTTTTTCATTTAAACTTTTGTACTATCTCGAACGGTTTAAAAGATGGGTCCTACGAACCCCAGAACCAATTGTACTATTTTGCACATTTATGAACTCGACCTCACGTTTTACGTCCTAAACACGCTATAAAAATTTCAGCTTGATATCTCTTTTCGTTTTTGAGTTATCGTGGTGACAGACGGACAGACGATAAACGACAGACGACTAATTAGGTGATTTTATGAACACCTATTCGTTGTGTGCGTAGTCATGGTAAGGACAATAAAATCGATGCCAGCGCTTCCAGTGAAAAATATTGGCGTTAAAGGAGGGTGTTATGACTAATTTGCAATTCTTTACATGTTAATGTTATAGAAAATGTCAAATTAAAATTATTGAAAAACACTAATTAATTAAACTTAATGCATTAAAAATTGTGAAAATAAGAAATCAAATTGCACAAATATTATTTTTCAAATGTAAATTATCATTATTATTTATTTAAATTTGTGTGACAATAATATTAAATTTTCAATGTAAGTCATAAATGCAATCCACACAATTATATATGCATCCATCATACAATTCTAAAATTAAGGTAGTGTATTGTTACCACGGAAACGCCTCCAATAAAACTCACGCACGGTGCGAATACCAAAATTTTGTTCATAATCTCAATATTTTTAAGCGTTACAAGCTTGACACTAAACTTAGTATACCTTGGTATATTTCATATACATGGTATAATAATATATATGCACTATACTATATATACAGTTTAGAGTAGCTAGTTCACAGGTGATACTATTGCAATTGTATTGAATTGAAAGATAGATAGATATAATAGAGGTGTAGTAGATATCTGGCATTACATGATATGGTATAATAAGTAGACAGTGATGATGTATCAATTTACAAATGTTTTACTCATTAATTCAATGGGATATTATTATTATTCTTGTTATTATTATTATTGCTATGGGATATTTATAAATATCTCTGTAGATACATATATATTACGTTTACTAGGCAAGGCCTTGTGGGCAAATTGCCATTATGCATTGCTTACATGGAATTATCAATGACAATCTATAGAACCTGATCGTAACTTTGAGTGATATTGTTTATCACAAAATATACCTAAATGAAAATAATTCTCAGTGCAAAAGCTCCTGGTTGAGACATTCAGCCAACTAGTTTTTTTGTTATTTCTCCGCATAAAACGTCTATTCGCTATCGCTTACAAGTTATACTGCCATGAAAACATAATATAGAGAATTTTTTAAATCGTTTAGAATCAAAATTAATCCTTAATATAAGTTACTTTTTAAAAAAAATGATAGTTTAAAGATTAAGAAAAAATTTTTAATGGTGGAAGCGCAGATAACATTACAAAGTATTTATAAATAATAGTTTAAAAATTAAAAAAAAATCTTTTGTAGCTTACTTAAATAAAAAGTAGAAAATAAATACTTAAAATAACTTCTATCTTACATTAAAATAACCTTGAAAATGAAATGAAGTTATAGGATATTTTCATCTAACCTATTCTGAAGCAAATCAATTTTATTTGAACTATTCGAATAATTCGCTCCAAATTAATTATTCGCTTACACGTATAACGTATAGGCATTGTGATGCAAAAGACTTTTGTTGTGCTTTACAAGAGCCAACACTTTTGATAAATTAAGAAAATTTGGCCACGAGACATTATTTATAAGAAATTACAAGATACCTACCGTAGACGCAGTATTTTGTTTCATTAACGGCAGTTACTATACAACTAATATTTTGACGCAAAAATTTAGAAAATATTCAGACTTTTCTTATTTAATAAAAATATTCGGCGTATTGAAGGGATGTTGATATTTAGGGGGGGGGGGGGGAGTTTGGGGTTCTGAGGGTATTTTTTTCAGGAAAGTGAATCATTTTGGAAGGTATTCTTTAACGAGCAAAGCTCGATACGCCCGGGTACTTAGTTTATATACCCAGAATATATTTGGGGAGTATTATCAATCTGTATTCTAGGCTGCAGATTCTAGTTAGGTAGTTTATTTTAAATTGTACCAGTGCCCATTCTGCCTAGTCTATGTATACCTATAAAAAGTATTTTATAACAGTGCATTCACGTTCATTCATTCCATTCATTCATTCATTGTTATATCATATCGCATGAAATGATTTGCTTGCATTCGTATATTTATAATAATTAAGTGAAATATTCGGATACCTTTTATCTAATTACTTTCATAAAAACAAATTCCGGTATAAACTTCAACGAAATTCTAAGCAGATAAGTCTTTATGTTTGGAGACAACGATTATCGTTTGATTCTAACCTGCATCGGTCAAAATGCATTGATAAAAGTATTCATTTCCTACAATATGAAAAAAACGTCGTGAGTCACCCGGTAGGAACTATATTCCTTTCGTAACTTGGTACATTATAAAGGTAGCGCAGACTTTCTTTATTAACAATTTTACAATTCAAATACTTGATTGATTCTGTGAATAATTTATTTTTAAAACTACTTTTAGTTTTTACTGTATGAATTGATTTAGTAGTCAACCCAATATGTGAGTATACATTACGTTTGGTTTTTTGATTAAGATGTTTATTATGACATAACTTTAAAATTGAATTGCCCTTACTTTAAATTATCTCTGTTTTCTTTAACTTCTGATAACTTTCACAACTCAATTTTTAAAATGATCAAACATAAAGTTACGGAAAAAACATTTCGAAGATTCTAAGTACCCAATGAACAAGTATTTATGGACGCAATTTGGATAGCTCAAAATTCAGAATTAAAGACAGGGGGATATCTGATGATTGTACTTAAATATGTTTTACAAATAACTGTTTGTACGTGTTATTCGATGGAAACATAGACAATATTTAATTCATATTGTTTATTATTGGTATTTATTTAATGAATTTAATAATTATTGTAAATTAAGATTTGAATGATTTGTGTTGTTTATTATATTTCTTATTAACTAGATTATAAGTTTTTGTTGTTAACGTGTATAACGAGATATTGATAAAGCTGCTATTAATATTTTGCTATAAACACAGCTATTTGCTTAATGTAATTGCAGATCGTCACCAAATAAACAATGAGTAACATACCTATGAATTACGATTGGCTAATTCATACTGATGATGACTACATAATAGTCGGAATACTTATTTATATAATACAAAAATTGATTTAGAAAATTAGGGAATATTCGTAAGAAATGAAATTCAATGGTGTCTAGTGAAAGTAGTTCGCCCAAAATATAAAATAATAGTTATTCTCTGTGATACAACAACTCTTTAACATTTAAATAAATAAAAACAATATTATTTAAATTTTAATTAATTTTAAACACAAAAAAAACTCAAATAAAACGCCTTTATTGAATGTTTTATAATGCTTTTTTTTTTTTTTGTTAGATACAAAATAAAATTTATACAATATCTTCTTTTTAAACATTATTTATTTATTTAGGTTTTTGTTGTATCTATTGTAAAATAATGACCATATATCGTACAATCATACTGTTGAGTGAATTTATTTTTTACGCACATTAATTCCTAAAGAATGAATAAATAAATTTAACCGCACCCGTTTCAAATATTTACTGTACCAAAAATTTAGTACCGTCAAATATAATAAAAAGATTTCTAATATGAATTCAATTGATTTATATATTATGTTTGTTTTGATTTATGAGCTAAATAAATCTACCATTAAATTGATTCGTCAAAGTTCTTCTTATACATGCTTTTTGCTATATTTATAATTGCTAGTATTTATTTTGCAAAATGAGTTATTACATTGTTACTCGACTAAACCGAGTTAGTTCATTGTTTTCCCATGTTATTCTAATTAATTTATTAATTAATTATCTAATATATTATCTACTTACATACCCAGAATTTATCTTCTTAAGCCAGTTAAATGTGGAAAATCTTACTTACCTAGAAACAAAAAGAATCAAAATATTAAAAAAATGTTTGAATTTTTATCTTGCTACAAAGAAATACAAAAAAAAAAAAAAAAAAAAAAAAAAAAAAACAAGAAATATCGCCCTCGACAACTATCCTAGGTCAACGTATTTTCACTCAAAACAATGAGGACATCAGGTCAAAAATTATTAAGGGTGGATACATTCCATCTTCTTTGCAGTTTAGCTTTTAGAACCAATCGCACGATTTCATTTTATCATGGCCAATAAATTTTATCATGGTTGAATAGAATGTTATGCCCTTTCAAATGAGGTGTAACAAAGTAGCAGATGCCTTTTGAAATTTCAAAGTAAGGGATAAAACCTTAAATTCCCTAGGCACCATTTTAAATTTCCCCCTCGATATCTTCATCGACGTGAATCGTCTTTTGAATGAACGCACTGTATAATATAAAACGTATTTCGATTACCATGTAGTCATCATCAGTATGAATTACCTAATCGTAATTCCTGTTATAAAAAGCGCATGTAATTGTCATAAATGGCATACTCATTGACATCACCAAATTAGTAACGAGTAGCATACGCTATTTCTAAGAGAAAATTCGACTAGCTTATTTATTCTGATGATGACTACATGTCGAAAAAAGTATTTATATAATACAAACAATTTATTTAGGAAATTAGAACAAATATTGAAATTTGATTCGAGAAATCTTAGAATTCTCAATTATTATTTAAGTGGTTTTTAGTTCAAATTCTTAGCCTATTAGTCCATTTTTTAAACAAAAGAGTACTTTTTGTATTATCAGAACTTTTATTAATGTAAAATATTAACTGACATCAACCAAGAACTTATAATAAGCTCATTGAATAAGACATGATATAAAAAAAAATAATTTATACAAATACTTTCAAAAACCAAATAGTAATAAAAATACAATTTTTTTATTTCGCATACAATGATAAAAAAAAATAGTGAATAAATCAAAAAGGATAATTTGTCTTCTTTTTCACTCAACCATTCTATTTACACCGAAATTGTTTTCATAAAGGTATTTGCTTTGTTATAGTAACAATAATATCATTGTTGTATAAATACACAAAACTGAGTAAGTAACGTAAATGATCCTTGTAAATTTCTTCAAGTATCATTTTTTATTACAGAAAAGTATCTGTTGGTTTTTGTAAGAGAAGAGTATATTTTAGTTCAAGTCGTATAAAAAGTAGCCGTTGTTTAAGATACAAGATTTTTGATACGTGTCTTTTTTCCAGGTACGTAGCTGGGGACGTGGCAAAGGAGGCACCTGCCACCGACAGTAAACTGTGGTAGGCTAATTTTGACCCCGAATTTGAAAAGTATGACCCAAATTTAGTAGGATTACATACTCGGTTTATTAAAATTGGATAAAATTTGGATGTGATAGAGCAAAATTAATTTTTTGGATTCTGATGACGTCATAAAGTTAAAAAATATGATTTTTTTGATACAACAGGCAAACTTGATCCGATCTTGTTAGAATTTTTTTTGAAACCCATTAACTTTTGGGTATTCTTTTCAGCTGTGATATCAGTTTTGCGCTAGCTATCACTTATGTGCTTAATTCCGGAACCAGGTCTCCAGATTCTTAAAATCTATTAGAGCTAGGTTAATTTTGATCTCAAATTTGAAAATTATGAAGCAAATTTAGTAGGACTACATACTTGGTTTATCAAAATTGGATAAAATTTGAATGTGATAGGGCAAAATTAATTTTTTTGGATTCTGATGACGTCATAAAGTTAAAAAATTCGATTTTTTGATAAAACAGGCAACTTTTATCCAATCTAATTTGAATTATTTTTGAAACTTACTAATTTTGGGTCATTATTTTCAGCTGTGATGTCAGTTTTTCGCTTGCTATTGCCTGTGAGCCTAATTTCGGAACCAGGATTCCACATTCTGGAAACCTATTAGAGCTAGGTTAATTTTGATCAGAAATTTGAAAAGTGTGACCCAAATTTAGTAGGATTACACACTTGGATTATCAAAATTGGATAAAATTTGGATGTGATATAGCAAAATAAATTTTTTTTGGATTCTGATGACATCATAAAGTTAAAAAATTCGATATTTTGATAACACAGGCCAATTTGATTCGATCTAATTGCAATTTTTTTTGAAACCCACTAATTTTGGATAATTCTTTTCAGCTACGATGTCGCTAGCTATCACTAATTTCCCAACTTTACCAAATTCTCAGAATGGTAATGTTGGGATATTTAAAAATAAATCCGCTAACTTAATTTCAAAAAGTATTGAGTTAACTCTAAGTATATGTTATTCATAAAAGATTTGAATTATTTACAATACTTTATTTTCATCTCTTACTATAATAATATTTATATTATTTATTCAAATTTTCATATAAGAATAAGATTGAAAAGAAGAAAAGACAATAATAAAGCTTGAATTTCTTTTGTACCATATTAAAGTAACTTCTTCATAATAATATTGCAGACATTATGGACAACATTAATAAATTATGTATTTAAAAAATAAAAATAAAACTTGAATAAGATATAAATTTTTTAATCTAAAAAAATTACAAGACATTTATTTTTTGTTACTCATTGAAACATAAATTATTATAAACTTCCACAAAACAGAAAAATATGGTTCGAGATGAAAGAAAATAATTCTTGGTATGTATAAAACTTCTAATTGTTTGCTTGTTTAGTTTTCATCTTATTTAAACCAAACCAAATTTTAATTTTTTTTATTATAATAGGTTTTTACGATTAGGTTTTACGATTGATGAGAAATTATGATACAACTTAACGAAAGTGGTAGAAAATATTTTAAATTTATTAGACAGTATACTTCTTTCATACGAACAGCTCATGCGTTTGTGTCAACTTCACCACTAAACACCGTACATTTAGTTGTATCACATTCGTGGCACCATTCACCATATATGACATACGCATCTCGCGATGCGGTTGAGACAACATCATATCAGTTGGTAATTTTTTTTCTGTGTATATAAATTTTAACAAAATTTTCAGTTTTACCAGTATATAAGGTATTCGTTCAGATAGCTAACGAAACGCATCTTAGATATTTGAACTTGAGCTATGCCAACACGGAAAAAGCAAAGAAAAGTCATTTCATCGATGTCAGCTTAAAGCAATTTTTATGGAAAGTTGTCGAAGTAAAAATGTATTAGGTAAACACATCAATTTAAAAGAATTGGAATAAGAGTAATATTATAGTGATCGTTTTCGAGAAAATTTGAACCGAAAAGCCCTCTTTGACTATAACCTTATAGTGGTAGGAATAATATTAAAGAATAGAATACGCATGTTATTTTTTTGTCGATTTTCCAATCCCTAAAAACAATGTATAATTATATTTTTTATAGGCTGTGTATAGGGTTTGCAGAAAAAATTAAAATTCTTATGTAAATCACGAACGATGGATGAATTATTGTAAATATTTATTTATATTTACTCTATGAAAAAAATTTATTTTTTAAAACAAATAGATTCTCTCACACCATAAAAAAAATAATATTTGTGTAAGGGATTTAACGCTTAAACGCATTTCTGTAAAATTAAAATATCGTGTACAAAATTCTAGGTTTTACAAAATTCCTGCTTATATTGCCTTGTTAGAATGTAATTATTATTTACTTTCCTAAATATGTTTTAACTTCACAAAAAAATTGGGAATTGTAAAATATATATTTTGATGTTTAAAATCCGGTTTGTTTTCGTTTGGTGTCGTAAAAGTTATCAAGAGCAAGATCAGCTAAATTCGGAAGTAATCTAGACATCTTGTGAAATTTTATGGATATACAGCTGGAGTGTTATCGAATCCGGTGCTTAGAAAACTTGAAATTTTGGCACAATATATAAATAAAGGATCCACCGTAGCTTACAGATTATGATGATAAGTTAGAAAAACTAGCGGTAGAGACATATGGACGTGCTATAACCCTGTTTCACAGAAGTTTCTTACGCCGCTGATCTCAGTGAAAATGAAAAAATATCCTAATGTTAACTGTAAAATATTTTTTCGAAACTGGACTATTCATATCTCCACTGCTAATTTTCGTAATTTATAAACATAACTTTAAATGTTAATCTTATAGTTCATTGTGTGTGCCAAATTTCCCATAATTAATCGTTTGATAATTGCAATTCAAAAATCAAAACGTCAAAATATTGCAATTATTATTTACCTATAAATATTAATAATAATGCTTTGGTAAATTTTATATCGCCAAGTTTTAAGCAGAAAGTTACATATAGCAGATTACTTCAGATTACTTCTATGTCTAAAAAATAATTTATTAAATGCTTTTGTAAACTGTAAATAAAATAGACAATTTTTTTCACTAATTTCTTTTAATTAATTCCTTTCATTATAATACTATCTTAATAGAATTTTTGTTTTCGCTAAAACACGACAACTGCAATTAATTTCCTTGATTACTTATTAAAGTCACAACACAACCTATCTAACTGTTTGTTATGAGTTTAAATGTGAATATTTTATTGTTGTTATTCATATTCCACTTTGTTGTTTAGCCTATTTTTTATAAATAAATCAATAAATTGTATAATTTTAATTAAGATTCAATCAATTTATAATATGTCAAAGGTATTGTTATATCCGTTGAGCCTTTGGCTCTATTCTATTGAGATTTCAGGAAATATGCATAACTATTCCTATAAGATTATAGCTATTACGTTTTTATTATGTTATGTTTCCCTTCAATATTTGCTACAGACATTCACAAGTCAAACCAAAAACAATTAAATTCTCACATGAAACAAAGGTCGTAACATTATTAAATTAACTTTTTTCTTATAGCCTTCTCCAAACTGAAGTTATTTTGACGATCATACCCTCCTTTTTTAGTTTTTTCGAGTACAGAAACCTAACATCACGCTTAAAACATAGCTAAGAACACTCCCCATTAAATTACCTTAAAAAACAAAATAAATTCATCTGGTTAGAGCTACGTTGCCGCTGACAGACAGCCGGGTACACATAGCGGTCAAACAACCATCTTTATAGCGTATAGAGTTAAGGAAATGGAATCAAATAAAAAAATATAAATCTCTAACGTGAGTCTAACATATCTCCAAAACTATTAGAAAAAAAATACTTATATTCTTTTCTAAAGAAAAAAAAAAACCATAACCACTTTTGCAACTCAAACACGACATGCGATTTAGCATCCGGCAAAGGATGGGAATATATATTTATAATTTTTTTGTAAAAATATCATTAACAAGTTAGCAGTTTGACTGATGTTAAAAAATAACATGAGAAAGCAATGTGTAAATTTAATTATGAATATTACCTATTATAATGTTTATTAATTATGCATAGAATTGTAATTTTCACAAATATTTGTTGAATATGAAAGTTAATGAATGTATAAATAATATATTTTATTTATATATTTTGTACGAATTTTAATTATTAATAATTAAAATTTACAAATTTTTAATTTGCTTTTATACAGAACAAATTGACGAAAAATTAACTAAACTATACTATTTATCTAGTATAGATGATTTTTTAAACAGTTTCCACTCTCATATTTAGAAATCGGCATGATGAAAACATTCAATATTTTCATTCGTATAAGTTAATAAAATTCAGATTTATCAAGCAACAAATTCGGACAATAATAAATTTTTTAACAGATTCTTCTTTTATCGAAGAATAAATAATTTTTGTTAACAAAATTGTTTTGTTTTATTATTCTTAAAGTTCTTTGGCTTGAGATTGGTTGAAAAAATTTCAATAGGACAAAACGAACAAAAATTGAATCAAAATGTGATTTTTTCGTCCTCCAAATCTATCCTTTTCTTGACAATAAATCTTATAAAATAGTAAAATTTGATTGGGGCTCCTTAAAACATCAATTATTGATTAATATAATTTAACAAAAAGGGTATATTTTTAAATTCGTGACGTACGTAGATAAAAGTTTTTCCGAATCTTGTGTAAGAAATCGTAGAATTCTCAAGAATGGTATCTAATGAGTATTTGTTAAAATGAAGTGTACCATATTTTCTTTCTTTCTCATTACGAGGATCCAATAATAAGCAAACAAAATGAACATCATCAAAATGTAATTTCATTAAGGTCAATAAATAATAAACAAATAGAAGAAATATAAAAGTGTATTTACCGCTAACTAAAAAAATATTCAGTTGAAATAAGAAGAGGAATTAAAACATTATTCTAACTGTATTTAAAAAATATTTTTACATATATTATAAATAAATAAATATATTAAACCAATTATTTATTATTATACACGATAAAATAAATTTTTTATTTGGAAGATGTTTTTTATCTGTTAGTACATCTGTTTAATTATATATAGATAAACAACAGTAGATTGTGAAGTAATTGTTTTGTAATCAGATTGATTTTTAATTAAAAATATCGCATTAATAAGTTTATAAGGGTTCCGTTGTGTCATAAGAAACCTTAGAGTACTGTTAGGAACGTTCATTTATCACTCTGTTTTGAAGAACGTGGTGTCCTGGTACCGGAATTAGTCAAATAAGTGATAGCTAACGAAAATAACATGAAAAGAATGACCCAAAAATAGTTTGTTTCAAAAAAAATTGCAATAAGATCGGATCATATTTGCCAGTGTTATCTAAAAATCGAATTTTTCAACTTTATGACGTCATCAGAATCCAAAAAAATTAATTTTGCTCTATCACATCCAAATTTTATCCAATTTTAATAAGCCATGTATGTAATCCTACTAAAATTTTCTATTTTTTTATCTTGTTCTGATTTTGTACGAGGAAATAAACTTTTCAAATTGACAGTGATTTTATATACACTCTTTTTACATTTGTTGACTTTTTTGACAGCACATTGAACATTTCCAACAACTACGGACCCGTTACTTGTTCATTTTACAATACTTAGGTACTTTAATAATTTTTTGCTTTTTAATAATACTCTAGCTTATTCAAAAGGAAATACTCTCTGTATAAAAACTACTCTATTATCCACCGGTTAATTTGAAGGATGTTATTAACATTAAATGCAATAAAAGTGAATATGATGACATTGATTGTGTAATATTAGCTTGATACCCGCTCGCTTCGCTGGGCATAAAAGTAAAGACCACTACGCGTTAAAGCCTCTACTTCTCTTGCTCTCAATTATTCTCCTTCCATAACACTCGAAATAGGGCTAGGGATTATTTTACACAGGCAAAATATCTGTACATATTTCCATTGTTTTTTAAATGTTATATAGTCTTGATTTATTGAGAATAGGTGAACATGAATTATATATTTTTTAGTTTACCAATTTTACATAAATCTTTAATTTATAGTTCAAAATGGTGCTCATAGATGGCGTTGTGAAATTTCATAGACTAAATTTACTCTTTTTTAAATATGTTTTTATAACAATTATAGCACATGTATTATTCTGATGTATAGCTATATTATTGTAAGGTTTTATTCAAATTCATTCAGTAGTTTTTGCATGAAAGCGTAACATACAAACAAACAAACAACCTTACTATCGAGTGTTTCTGACGGGTAAAGTGCATTCAGATTTTAGTCGAATTATAAAGAATTGAAGATACATGGATTTCAACTTTTGTATGAGTATGATCTCCTAAGTACCCTTTTAATAATATCTTCAGATGTAAAGAACAACTGAACGAAACTTTTAATAGTTTCAGGGCGTTTAATCTTCCTAACAGCGTCTGATACGCCTCCAACCAATTAATTTGCATATTTTATAAATATAAATCCAAGAATATCTTTGCTTGTTTTGGTAGTGAGATTGTGTATGTAAAATTTATGTTTACAAATTCGCTAATAAAGTTAATGTACAATTTTTCTCATCCGTATTATATTAACAAAAAACGAAAAATCACAACAACAACAAAATATTGAAATTTTTTATTAATATTTAAATCTAAATGGAAAAAAGAAAATTTTGAAAAGATTTTCTCAATTGAAGTAAAAAAATATTACTTGTATAGCAAATTTGAAGAAAAAAAAATTATTGTGTTTGTAGTCGTTTGAAATTCAAATGTATACAACACATATAATATTTTTCTATAGATGTCAGCTTTTTTTCGAAGTTTACTTTTATTATTTTTATTACTATTTCTGTTCGTGGAATAAAAATAATTCACTAGTATACATGTATTGAGAAAAAAGTAAAAAAAATAAGAAAAAATATACAGCAAACTCCTTCTTATACACATTTATACAATCATTCATGTGGAATTTTCTGTATTAATGGTAATATACATGTTGAATAATAGCACCACGACCATTCCGCGCCATACACCGGTACGCCGTTTCGAAAAGATATATTTTATCATTTATCGCATATATCCAATGTCTGGACTCACACATGTTGTCTCATAAAGCTGCATTTACATTATGTTATAAGTTTTATGTACCTTTTTACACAACATATTTCTCAACTTAATGGTAAAATTTATAATAAATTATAAATGGCAAAAAAACTGTTAAACTACTTACATTTTTATGAACTTCAGAGCTTATAAACTAGTGTTATACTGAACTGAAATATTTTATGTTATACAGAAAAATTTTATGTTACAAAATATCAAAAACTGAGATTTATAAGATCTGTAAACAGTAATATGTTTTATAGCAGACTAGCTAGCTATAATTAGAGCTAGGTTAATTTTGATCACAAATTTGAAAAGTATCACCCAAATTTAGTAGGATTACATACTTGGTCAATCAAAATTGGATAAAATTTGGATGTGATAGAGAAAAATTATTTTTTTTGGATTCTGATGACATTATAAAGTTCAAAAATACGATTTTTTTGATAGCACAGACAAATTTGATCCGATCTTATTGAATTTTTTTTTTTTGAAACCCACTAATTTTGGATCATTCTTTTCAGCTATGATGTCAGTTTTTTTCTAGCTATCACTCATGTGCTTAATTCCGGAACTATAACTTCATATTCTTGATATACATTAGAGCTAGGTTAATTTTGATCACAAATTAGAAAAGTATCGCCCAAATTTAGTAGGAGTACGTTCTTGGTTTATCAAAACTGAATAAAATTTGAATGTGATAGGGCAAAATAAATTTTTTTGGATTCTGATGACGTCATAAAGTTAAAAAATTTAATTTTTTTGATAACGCAGACATATTTGATCCGATCTGATTGGAATTTTTTTTGAAACCCACTAATTTTGGGTCATTATTTTCAGCTATGATGTCAATTTTTCGCTTGCTATCACTTATGTGCCTAATTCCGGGACCAGGACTCCCCATTCTTGAAACCTAATAAAGCTAGATTAATTTTGATTACAAATTTGAAAAGTATGGCCCAAATTTAGTAGGACTACATACTTGGTTTATCAAAATTGATTAAAATTTGAGTGTCATAGGGCAAAATTAAACTTTTTGGATTCCGATGACGCCATAAAGTTAAAAAATGTATGTTAATGTAAAACAATAATGTAGCATCAAGATGTAGAAGAGTTGTACATAGTTTCTACCAACCATGAAAGCTCAAATGGTAATAGTGGTCAGAAATGGTAGGGATAGTGGGTTTTTTCCTCTAAATTTATTTTTTTCATAGCAACGTGCAGAATGTAACTTTACCTTACTTTAGTTCGTAGGAACATCCTCACCTTACTTCGATTATAGGTATTTCTACCTACTGTGCACAAATAAGTAGAAAGTTGGTACGCACAAACTTTATACAATTCAAATTTGACCCGATCGAACTTTTATGAGGCAGACAACTTCGTCAAATAGTAAATGAAACAATAAAAACCTCGAGGCTGTTACTTGTAGACTTTATTTTGTATTTTACATATAAATTGAAATTTCTTCTAGAAGAATTTTCTTTTCCAATCAACTCCTTTAAAAATCTTGTTGTATCAAACAATATAGAAAATAAACGAATTCTTTATAGAATAAATATAGTGTTATATGATAACGAATTGATGTTTTGATGAATACGATTTTCATAGTATAGGCAACAATCGTGCTTCTTGAAAACAAAATCTAGTTAATAAAACATAGAAAATCTTCAGTTCACTTTCGTGTATGTTATTTTCTACGTTGGAGCTGTCACACAACTCTGAGTTCCAAACCAGTTTTTAACATAATTTGCATTCAATTCAAAAGTAACAATAAAAGTCTGCATATGGAAACGATGAGACTTCTTTTAAAGTAGCCCTGTTCCAAGAAATGATTATATCGAAAAATTT
This sequence comes from Chrysoperla carnea, assembly GCF_905475395.1. Taxonomy (NCBI): domain Eukaryota; kingdom Metazoa; phylum Arthropoda; class Insecta; order Neuroptera; family Chrysopidae; genus Chrysoperla; species Chrysoperla carnea. The sequence continues at coordinate 17,330,402 of NC_058339.1, forward strand.
TGGTAGTGCCAGCTGTCATCGTTTTTTTTTTCTAACAATTTGTGTGCATGAAAGTAGTGATGATATTAGAGAGTATAAAAAAAGGAAAATAAATAGATAATAATATTCAATCGTTCCTATCTATTTACTTAAGTACTTCAATTGTTTTTTTTCTTGTGCACCGCGTTATACAAGACAAAAGGTTTTATTATTTTTATTCTTATCCTTATATTTATTTAACTAGAAAAAAAAGTAAGTTGGGATTTTTTTATTTTTGTATACTAAGTTGTTTGATGAAAAACTGCTCGGAGATACATTGAATAAAAATACTTTTAAAGCTCATGTTCTAATCAAAAAAAAAATATATTTATGCAAAATATATTTATGTAAAAATTTTACTCGTAGAAACCATTTCCATTGCGTTTTTACTCCTATTCGTAAACTGTTAAACTGTGTTTTTTTTAAACTTGATACATTCCTAGTTTCGAATAATAAGTAAATGGTGCCAACTTAATATGATGGTTATTGCTTCACACATTGAGCAGGTATTTATAAAGTGTATACCTAATAACAGTTGTGGTTTTTGAGATAGCACCCTCTTAAGCATTAATAGCTACTTGGCTCAACACTAAAGCCTTAAATGGAAGACTTTTCAAACGTTTTTTAAAATGATTTAAACGCTATTGATTTTTCAGAATTGCAAAATTGTACCGTTTTCTTAGAAAATAGTTAAACAGTTTTGAAAGCTTTCGACAAAATGCGTAACTGACTTACATGAAAAATCATTTTTAACAACTTTTGTTTTGTAGATTCCTAGAACGATGTTTCAAAATACCATAGTATAAAACTATTCACGAGCTTTCACCGTTTCCTGACGGAACGGTGAATACTTTTTCAATTCTAAAAACTAAGCAGGATTTAATCGTATTTTTAAACGAGCAATATTCTATAGAAACACATATTTTACCCAAATTTTCACAAGAAAAATCCTTTTCTAACTATAAATACAGTATTATTTTAATAAAAACAAAAGTATATGGTTTTAAATGATACAATTTATTATTCTTTGAAATAACGTATTTATTTTAATATTGTACAAAATTTATTATATTTCGAAAAATTGAGATGATAGTATTTAAATTATATATATATAATGAAAAACTCTTACTTTTGTAATTAAAACATATGAAAATTTTATGTTATTAAACTTTTCATACTTTTTAATAGCGATCATAAAAAGTATTACGTATACCATATAGGTAGCAAAGGTAGCAGATTTTGGTCAATAAAATTTAAATTAAAAAGTTAAGTAAAATAACGACAAAAATTTAAACAATTTATTGTATAGATTTGCACAAATATTGTTAAAATCAGAAGAGCTTATATATAAATATAACTAATACCTGTTATAACTGGATAATAACTTATTCACGATCCTTTGTAAACATAAATCGTACTAGAATTATCTAAATGCCTGCAAGCAAGATATTTTGTGTATACATTACAAAATATATAAGATAAAGATTTAGTTAATTTTCATTGTCCGAAGATAATAGAAGTTATTAGTGGTTGACGGTCATATAATCACTATATTATCTATCTGTATAGAAAATATTCTAGGATATATAATTGAATTCGAATATAATGGTTTATTGTAGCGTGTATGTATGAGTACACAATCGTTAGTTATGGTTATTATGTACTTAATTATGTATTATTTCATTAAAATTCTCATATCTATTCATATTTGGATAAGGACATTTTAAGAATTTCAAATAATATATACTCATTTTATACAAATTTTCTGAAATTAACCATTGCTAAAGAAAATTTGGATTTATTAATAACTATGAAGATTCTTGGAATTTATTAAGAAAATTTATTTTGTTTTTATTGATAAATAATAATTAAACACTTGATTATGTATTTCAATTCAATCCGAAATTTAATGTTCATCGTTGGAGGTTCCTTATATCGGATAATATATTCTTTTTGTGTTAGGATCTTCGAAAATTAGTCAATATAATTCTATGACTTTTTGACCTGGCCAATAATTGGTACTTTTTCGTTCAGAGTTGAGGAAGCTGTTACATGTGGCGTATCTTCTTGCGATGTTGATGGTAAAGGACTTATCGATCTGGCCAAGGTTGGGATTATATTGTTGGAGTTTGATTCAACAGACCCAGATATTTCATTTCCAGTTTCTTCAACTAAATTAATTTTGTATTCTTGACTGTTTACTCCAAAGTCACAGTCTCTAAATACAATTGTTTCAATATCCGATACCCGTTATTGCTCAACAACAAGTATCCGATAATGAGAATTCACACATGTAGATAAATAAACCAAAATTTGCCAGCAAAACTTAAATTTTGCATTAGTCAATTAATAAACAATAAATAAGAATGAAAAGATTACATAATTATGGACTTAATTTTTTAAAATATTGATTCTAAATACCACAGTTAAATTTTTTTCGAAACAAAAATCATACTTCTAAAATTTTGTCGCCATTTTGACAGATAATTCTCTCATACACGCGACGAAGCAGTCATCTAGAAGTTATTTGTACCTACGTGCAACACTCGATAGGTGACCGTGCTTCGTTGAAGAAATATTCACATATCTGGAAAAAGGAAACTTTCCGATATTCGAGGCCTTTCCCCTAACTTTCGAAATCCATCGAGCCGTTTGGAAGATACGAGGTAATCGATACATTTTAATATTAAACATGAATACTAAATAATTTAAATCTTCTTAAATAATCTAATCACTATAAGTTCATTGTACATTGTCTCTTAATACGTTAAAATGTTCCATTATTATTGAGACTACAAAAAAAGAGAACATATAATTTATATAATGGATTTCAAGTAAAATGTATTGTACTCTCAACGTAAAACTATATATTCAACAAGTATTTGATGACATGTTGTTATGCGGTTCGACGAAAAACGAACATTGGCAACATTCCACATAATCCATTATATAAATTACATAATGTCTATTGGTATAATGCCACTTATTCTACCTACTAGCAATAGTTTAGTGACTTCAAATTAAATAATCACATTGAAATAAAATTATCCATGACAAAAGTAAGGTAATGCAATATAATTGAATGTGTACAAGTATAGAAACGTAATAAAAATTAATATAAAAACAATTGAAAATATACAATTGACTAGGTTAATTGTGTAAATACTCTATATAGGCAGTGTTGAATATAAGTGATTGCAATATTTAAAAAAAATTTGTAATAAGTTTAAAAAGTTTAAGTTTCACTTCATTTGCCATCACTTCCCCCCTTTTTGGTTCAAAGTTTTGTTGATTTTAATGCGGTGCGGATCTCTAATTTTTTTGGAAACAGCCCATGCTACTTGCTGGTAATGTAATGTAATGCTTTCTATAGATCGAATCATTTTTAAAATCGATAAAGTAGTTTTTCAGGTAATTTATTATAATGTGTCCATAAACTTTTGTCCTCTTTTTACCACCTTAAGAGTAATTAATATTTAAAAATCCTTCCTTAGAATAATTACTAACATAGTATCAAAGAATCCCACATGCGAATTTTCATAGTTTTCCCTTGCCATATATAAAAATTCAGGCGCTCAGTCTGACGACCTCATTTAAAAAAAAACACATCGAGCTTTTAAAAATAGTCAAAAAGATAAATGAATCAAAAGAAAATATTTTTACTTTTTGGTACAATATCTTATTTACTTAATTTATTTCAATTCTATGAAAGTTTAAATTAATATGGTTTCGATGCTTTTAAAACTTTTTATTTCTATTTTTATAGTTCGTTAAAATAATTTTCCAACTATATTTACTATTACAGTAACAATAATAAAAGTATTACAAGTAAAAACTTCCTGCTTTTCATAGTTTCAAATTGAAGTATATATTTATTTTTATTGAAAAACTGAAATGCTATATAAGTTTACGGGTCAATTAATACAAAGTAAATAAATTTTTCATGCGTACAATTTTAAATGAACATTTTATGTAGGTACAAGAATGAAAGTGTAATCAGGTTTCTATGTTTCAATCAAATTTTTGCTAGAGTCCAAAGTGATCATTTTATTCTATGATGCATTACTATTCTTGGCGCCATATTGCACACTCCATAGCAGATGGGTGTCCATGGTTGCACTTTTGTCTTGAACTCAGGTAAGGTTAGGTTAGAGTGGTTGTCCTGAGATATGACACTCTAACGCTATAAAGTCCGTGATAATACCGAAAAAAGGGTTGTCCCATCCTCGGCCAATACTCCATGAATCATTTAAAGCTGTTTAAGAACAACAGGAGTGCTTTGACGTAAACGAACTTCAGGTCGGAGAGGCGGAGAGGTCGTCAAAGAGAGACTGTCTGAAATACGTCCATCTCCTCAGGGCAAGAGCTGGGCAGTGGCAGGGAAGTTGAGAAATAGTTTCCTCCTCCTCCAAACTGCTGTACCTACTACCACACTTGCACTTCTACTGAACTAAATCTACATTTTTTTTTTATAAAAACGTAACATTTACAAAAAAAAAAATTGAACAAATGCAATAATGGGTAGCTCAAAATTTCCTCTCTCTTAGCTGGGATGATAACACAAATGGCGGTTAATATTTAACACTCGAATATTAATTGAAAATTCCAATAAAAAACACTTTCAATGTACGTAGTTTACATTGTTATCCATAAACCATATACTACAGACAATTATTCACTTAATATTTTATGGGTAATTATATTTCTATCCTCTTAAAAACGTATTTTTTTTTTGTATATAGGGTTTTTCAACAAGAATGTCATTTTTTAAAATTTGAATAAAAAAGAAAAATTTAAGTTATCAAAGTAAATTGTACTTTATTTTGTACTTTATTAGTGTACTTTATTTGAAACTATGTTGTATGTATCGTTCAATGTTTTTTTGCAGGCCGTAATTTGAATGTCGTATGTTTTCAATTACACCAATTCTTTGACTTGATTTTTACGTTGTTTGTAATAATGATTACTTTTTAAATAAATTCAGAAAAATTAGCCTAATGCAATAAATTCAAAGCAAATAATCGAAAGTTGTCTTCAACATCACTCAAGAAATAGCTAAATTATATGGAAATCTGTAAAAAAAAATCGTAGTTTGAAGACTAAAAATCTAGTGCCCAATCCAGGCATTTTTTTAATTTAAAAAGTATCATTCTTATTGACATACTTTTATTGCGTATACTATGTTTCGAATCCATAAAAGAATTAAAGATGTTATTAATTCTTTATTCTGTTTTCAACACATAAAAAAAATTATTTGATTAATGTGTATTTACGCCATTAAATTGTTGATAAGATTTATGATTATCTTTTATTAAATGATTATCTTAATTTAATATTTATTATTCTAGAAAAAATAAAGATCATTTAATAATTTATTTGGTTTTGTTTTTTTTTCTATCATTTGAAAAAAGTTCATTAAAATAGCATAGTAACCGTGAAATAATTTTTTCACAATTTTAACCTAGACTTTTTTTTGTAACTAACTAAAATCTTGTAGATAAAACTCGTGAATACTCGACTCAACTTAGGTCATTTTTCTTCCAGTCAATCATTTTTTCCATGAATAACACTTTGAACTCTTCAATTTGCCATAGGTTTGATCACTATTACATGTCGACCAAGTAGGAGCGTGAATTTTACAATAAAAAATTACTTCCCTCTCTCTTGAGGTCATACGGAATTCAGGAAAACATGACACTTATTCTTTACAAATATGAATACCACCATTCCTGATGATTTTCATCAATATAACAGATAAGTACCCTGGAAATTATGCTGTCTGTCCAATTTGACATTCTCTTTTTATCCCCAGTTTCCCAAGTATTTCAAAGTTATTTCAAATAACTTTCAACCAATTCGTCTATAATCTCAATAGCTTAATTTATCACAATCTTCATAAAGTTTTCAGAAGACTTGAAAATTAAGTGTTCTTCTGGAGCCGTTATCCGATAACCATAATATAATATGACATACACACTCGGGACATTTGATGGGAGCAGAATGAACATGATATTTCTAACCTCTCTCAAAGTTTTTACGGCTGTTGCGAAATTCTGATTGCAATATATGTCTAAAAGTAATTTTTAGATTATCTTTAGCAATTTATAAGTTTTTAAAATGTTCAAAAAATTCAAGCATTAGAATTTTTTTTTAGTTGATCTATTCGTTCTATAAGTTAAGTAACACATCCCAGTTACACAAGATTCATAGCGTAAACTTTTTGTTGTAACAGCAGGTTTATTTTTTACTCTGTATATATACAAAAGCAACAAATGAGAATCAAAAGATAAATTTTAATGCGGGTTAAGATGTTTGCCTCTTTGACAGACTTAATAATACAGTACGAATAATAAAACGTAATAAAATATAGAAAATTTTACTGCGGTATCACACGAAGTCAAAATATGTAAAACTTTCGATTTTTGTCCGTATTTCAAAAACTCTTCGACCAGTCAACAAATGCACCCGATTTTTGTACTTTTTGGGTCAAAATTACCTTATATACTGAGTTTTATCGAAATTGGAGATTTCAAAAATTTTTCGATTTTTTGCAATTTTTTTAAGGGGTGTACCCCTTTGAAAAGATCGAGAAAAACGCAAAAAAATATTTTGTTTTGGAATTTGATGAAACTCGGTGGATGGAGTAATTTTGATCCAAAAAGTATAAAAATCAGGTTAATTTAATGATTAGATGCAGAGTTTCTGAGATATTGAAATATTTGGATGGATTTTAGCCCATATCTCAAAAACTATTCGACCAGTCATCAAATGCACCCGATTTTTGTACTTTTTGGGTCAAAATTACCTTATATAATGAGTTTTATCGAAATTGGAGATACAAAAAATTTTCCATTTTTTGCAATATTTTTAAGGGGTACCCCTTTGAAAAAATCGAGAAAATTGGGAAGAAATTTTTGCTTTAGAATTTGAAGAAACTCAGTGAATGGGAAAATTTTGATCCAAAAAGAGCAAAAAATTAGCTTAATTTAATGATTGGATGCAGAGTTTCTGAGATATCCCAATATTTGGATCGATTTTATTCCGTATCTCAAAAACGATGTGAACAACAGGTTCTTGGACAACAGTGTGTGTTTATTAGCTGGAAACGCCAATATCTGACCTAGAAATGATAATTGAACCTTGAGTATAAGAACACCCAGTATTTGTCTCAAAATCGTATGTGTTTCTATGCATTAATCCCTCGTCTGTAATTTATTATATATATGTTCTTTGATATTAAGTATTATATGTACATACATAGTACCTACAAATACCATTATAGGAACGACCTTATACCCTTATAACCTCATAAACATCACACAGAATATAAATATACATACATAAAAATAACATGAGCACATATTTAATATATGTAAACAATAAATGTAAATTATATATTTGATATGGTAATCAATGTACATTTTAATTAGTATCATATTAGACAGCGAAATCCTAATAGAGAGAATGATACAAAAAAATTTAGAAATTACGATTTTTCTATGTCAGACATTTTTCGATTTATAAAAGAGAGATTGTTTTTTACGTTGCTTGAATGTCGAATTTACAAACATTGACTTTTTCATATTTCAACTATTTTTATTATTTTGCCACATATGTCTAAAGAAATTGGTTGAAAATTCCTATACCTATATATAATAAATGTGAAAGTAAAGATGTTTGTTTGTTTGTATATTTGTTACGTTTTCATGCAAAAACTAATGAATGGATTTGAATGAAAATTAACAATAATATAGCTTGTACATCAGAATAACACATAAGCTCTATTAAACATTAAAAAAAAATTTTTAATTTAATCTTGTATTAAAATAGTAAATGTAAAACAATTCATGGCCGTCGTTTTTGATATACTCAATAAAATATTCCTATTTTATAAAATAAAAAATTGAACTGTAAATTTATTTTACCCAATTTTACTTAAATGCCTAAAAAGAACTACTTGGTTAAAGATATTGGCTATTTCGAAAACCAAAATCATTTTACATGAGTTATGTATGATAATTATCTGAATGGCGTTTGAGTGGCATATTATTGGAACAGTGAAAAAGGATGAAATAATTAGATCGATAAAACTATGTGGTTCAAATGAACGGGTTTTGTAGCTTGAAAAACGAAAAGTAGAAAAACCTTTTTTAGAGCTGTGAACAAGTGGTAGACAAAAGTCTAGGTAGGCCAATGTTTACAGAAAAGACGCTCAGCTGGGAAAACTGAAGTATGTCAAAAAGTGTGTAGTGTTAATCTTTGAGATCGGGTCTTTAGAATCCTTAGGGCGGGTACATTATTGTGTACATCCCGTTTTTAGAAAAGGGCTCATCATTTATATATAATTTTGAATCAGTTACTTTGTTAAAGGCCTGTTATTATACTAAACTAAAGCTTACTTTGATATATTACACCGGTTTCATATAGGTAGGTAGCTTACCTATATAAGTTGTCTACTTTAACCAATAGCATTGGTATTCATACATTGTGTAGTTACACTTCTAGCACAATAGATTTTAAAGGTCACATTTACATGCACACTCATACTGACACTTCACTATTCATTTTGAACTTTTCCATATATAGATTAAATCAGGAGTGTAGTTCTTCGAATTACAAGGGCAAATGTATAATAACTGTGATTTATCGTATGATATTTTGGCATTCACTAATTTGTACATCAAACAATTTTTTTTTTAAATGAAGAAACGAAACCTTTTCTCCAATTTAATGCAGTTTACGACACGTTAATTATTAAAAACAGCACTTTTTTCAAGGTGGTATATGAAGAAGTCGTAATTAATGTTAGATTTTTAATCAATAAGTGCTTTTAAAAATGTTTTACCATTTACTTAAAATACTTGTACCAATATCCCTCGAGTTTAAAGCTTAAAAATCATACCAAAATTAAGAATTGAGCATCAAAATGAACAACTTTTTTCGGTAATAACACTGACTTGGATCATTAATTTCTCCTAAATAAATCGTTTAGAGAATCAAAATGAATTTTTCACAAACTATGTATAAAATAATGATTAATTGATACATAAAATTGCAAATTTTTGGATCATTTTTTCGGTATCGAAATACTTCACATATCTAAGAACACTCTCCATTAAATTACCTTTTGCTTAGTGACGTCATACGTGGGTATCACCATAGACATTACATATAAAACTGTTTTGCTTAAAGGAGATGGGTAACCTTTGAATGCAGTCTTTGATTGCTTATAATTTCTTCGTGTTTTAATCAATTTTCAATTCATTTTCAAATTTTGTCATGGTATCAAGTTTAGTTTGACATTTTTATGGGTAATATGGCCAATTCGACATCAGGATTATCCCTTACTATGTTTCTTAAGCATTTAAAATCCTTACTTTACCTTGTTCATTGCATTTGAACGCAACACTCGAATTTTTCACCATTGTATACGCTTCTGTAGATATATTATTGGCTTACTTACTTACTACTATTACTATTAGGTACTACTAGGTCACTTTACCAACTATCAATATTGTTAACATTTAATAATGGTATTGGCTTCTTTCATACTATAATTTTATTTTCTTTCTTTTGTTCAAGAACTTTTTGTTGTTTTATTTTTTATTCAAGATTTTTTTGATTGATATACTAAAGGTTTATTTATTTTATACTAGCTTGATACCCGCTCGCTTCACTGTGATTAAAAGTAAAAACCTCCGCTTTATAGCCTGCAGTTCTCTTGATCTCACTTATGCCCCTTCGATAACACTTGAAGGGATTGTTTTACACAGCTAAAATATATGCAGTTTTTCATTTTTACAGTATAGTCATTGAGTATATCAGAAAATATGCCTAAGAATTGTTTAACATTTACAATTTTAAATTTTTACAGATAACTTTAATTTATGGTTCAAAATGATGATTATAGATGAAGATCAAAATCTTGTGAAAAAATGATGTTTTATCACAGACTTGAATATACACCTAATAAAACTTAAATACTGGTAATTTGTTTACAAGCCAAACTTAAAAACTCTAGTTTATTACAATTAATTGTAATATTACTAAGCCAACAATTTATGCATACCCTGGAAAATTTTCTGCCAGAAGAAACTGTAGCAAAAAACAAACGCTGAGTTGCATTTTTAAAACTCTAGTTATTTTGGTCAATTATTTTCTTATTTACGCTCCATAGATTTTTATATAAAGAAAAATATTTTCAACAATAGATTTCTAGTTTACTTACGAATAAATTGGAATAAAAAAAACTGAACGAAAAAGAAATTTTCACACATCATAACACTATGCGTAAGCACATACCTTTATACGTTAAACATCTCAATAGATATTGATCTTTTACACCAGTTGTCTCATAGTTCACATAAAATAACAAAGGGATTAATATATTTTTATTTAGAACGGAATTTCGTGTGATGGTAAAAAAGTATAGTCTTCAAGCTAACCAATTTTTTCTATTTGATATTTCTTTGTTTTCTAAGGCTATTACGATTTTACCTCGATATAATAGGTAAGACTTAATCAAATGTAAAAAAACACTGTTGTAGATATTCTAAATGCAATAACCTACTCACCCTCGGTGTGTTTTTAACATTAGTATTTTAAACCTTGGCCTAGCCATTTCTGTTAAAACAATTTTTTTCAATTTTCCTCTTTTCAAAACTATAATCTTTCTATTATCTTTGATACACCGAAACTCCGCCAATTAAAATAAAACAAGCTTTAATTTTTATATGTACTGCCCTTCGAAGAAAATTGTATTGTCCTTCGTGAAAACCCTTGAAGTTAAGTAAAAAATTCGATTTAAAAATGGTTGCATTAAATTTGGTATCGTGTGTTTATGTTACAGGAGAAGCCGATTGTAAGTAGGAGTTGATTCTTGCTAGGCAGAGTGAACTCTTACTAAAAACATCAATAGCAGTTGATTAAAAATGAGTAAACAAACTTTTTTCTAGGAAGAGTATGCTTGCTTTGGTTTTTAGTAATGAAATTAAGTTTTTGAGTGGAAGACAAGTTACTTTGTCATATACTCAACCTAAGGAATTATTATATTCTTTTAATGTACACTCACTGTCAAAAAAAGTGCCACAGTTAAAACATTCTAAGCGTACTCATCATATGTTATGTTATAATAGTAACACTTAGAATGTTTTAAAACGAGCATTTTTTGTGACATTGAGTATACATAGAGGTTCTGGAGTCTTTACACCAGATTTGTGTATTCAAAAGAAAGAGAAAGTTTGCTTTAATTAAAAACTTTTTTTAAACATTTCAAGAAGGATTAATGTAAGACGCATCTCTATATAAAATTAGTTTAAGATAGAGATAAAGTTTAAGATGAACGCTGGAATGCTGTAACTATTTTTATCATAATTGACTACAAAGAAAATATATTTACTATAAAAACTTCTCTTTGACTTTTTTTATCAAACTTATTATCGTTCCTGTGACTTAATAACGCTTCAATTTTTATTTTACAATACGAAATATTGATTTTATGTCAGTTGTTGGCAAATAATTTTATTTGTTGAGGTTTTTTCAAAAGGCAGTTAATGTACACCTAAATTGTATAAAATAATTTAATTCATTTTTTTAAATGGGGTTTAATCTCCGTTTTTAGGGCTTAGAGTGTTTCAAAATTAAATATCTATTAAGTTCGGTACTAAGACTATATAAGTAAGGAAAGATATGAAATTCCTTTTTTTTCGAACTTTTTTTGGGCAAGTTTCATTTTCCGACCTCCAAGTGTGGGTGCAGGTTTTTTGACGCTATATTTGTTTTCTTTTACAGATGAAGTAAAATTCAAATCTCTAATTTAAGGACGCCCTGCTCGATAATTTCAGGACACTCTTTATAATTAAATTTAGAAAATTCCGTAAAACCCAACTTAAGCGAAAAATCAACTTCTAATTTAAAGCTTAAATTTCTGGAATATTTTAAACATATTTTTATTTTGCTAAACTTTTATTCAAGTGTTGGTTAATATTTTATAAAGTATAATTATGGTCACCTATACCTACCTCTGTTTAAATGACAAATTGACATATTTTGTCTTTTCTGTGTTTGTTTGAAACGGATGGCTGACTAAAACAATGCTATAAAACAATCAATAAAACTGCCACCTGTGTAGATATATAGCATGTTTACCACTAGGACAATATCTTTGTATTTTATTAATTTTTTATATACCAAATATCTCATTCCTTCGGTATAAAAGTGCAAAAGGTTATACATACATTGAATAAAGTATATACGTATTGACGAGAAATATATTGTTTCAATTTTTATGACTGTCATAGAGTATATATTATGTACACCTATAAATACAGGATGATTCATTTTGAAGCTTTATAGTTCAAAGTTACAAAGTTCACCTGTTTTGTTTCTCATTGCAACCTGCCTTAAAATTGACTAGTTTACAGGGATCATGCACTCCAACCAGCAAAGACATTCAATCGTCACCATTTTGAAGAAATAAAACTTCTAATTTTCTTTACTTAGTCCACTATATTTTTTAATATTTTAATAATTAAAAATATATTGACATGTTTCATCTAACATAGAAATTTTTCATCTAACAATAAGAAAAACGATAGATTGGACTAAGCAAGGAAAATTAGTTAAGGAAAGTTTTATTTCTTCAAAATCCTAATTATGGAGTTCCACAAAGTAAAGCTCACTGCAATTAATTACATTATATCGTGTAAGCGACAATTCAAGAACAAAGATATGCTTTATAAAAGAAGAAACTTAGAGAAAAATATTAAAGTCGAAGTTTTAACCCTCGAACTAAAAAAAGGAGTGTTATAAGTTTGACCGCTATGTGTGTGTCTGGATGTAGCATCGTAGCGCCTAAACGGATGAACCGATTTTGATTTTTGGTTTTGTTTGAAAGGTGATTTAATGGAGAGTATTTTTACCTAGTGCGCGTTTAGGGTTCTGTACCCAAAAAACTATAAAATTGACGATGATGTTCAAAATCCGTTTGATTTGGAAAAGGCTTTAAAAAAAACGGTAATTTAATGGAGATTCTTCATAGATATGCTCCAAGTGCATAGATATGTTTAAAATTTTGTAAATTTCACTTGTTTAATACTGAATTTTTTCATTTACAACATCTAGACGCCTGAATATTTTCTAGTTGTTCAAAGCTTCCTTTAATGGGCTAAAATATTATAATTAAAAAAATTGTCAAAACATGATATTTCAACAGGTTCTAGGAACAAACCGATAGGCGTTATAGTTTTTCAGTTATAAATGTTTAAAATGTGATCAATTTGTGGTAGCTCTGTATGACTATAAAAAATGCACATAAGTATGAAATATTTTGTAAGATGAATTTTGTATTAGAATGTGATAGAAGCGTCATAAAAATAGTGAGGGAGAAACAATACCAAGAATGAAGGATTTAACAAACCTACATATTTGTACATTTACGTGTTATGTTGTTTGTGGGAGTAAGCATGTATGAGTACCTACCTACTAGTCAACTTTCTAAGCTGTTTACTTTTTCATCTTAGAAAATATAAAACTATTACTTTATATAATACAATGTCCTTACGTATTAAGTATTATAAAAAAAAATGATACACAGGATGTTTAGAAGATTCTGAAAATATTTCAGCGGTTTTTTTTAAATAAATACTAACAGGAAGAAAAGCGCTTTCTGAGGAAAGTAAATAAAAAGAGGGTATTCATTACAAGAAGATGGTAACATTTTGGGCAAAGGTTTTTTTAACTTCATGTTGCTCTCACAAGCAATATGTTAGCAATGCTTCTTTATAAATTGAAAAGCTGAAACTTTATTTTATCGTTGTACAAAATTTTTTAAACAATTGTTATATATATAAAGCTATATACATAAAGGTCAAACCGACAGAAAAAGTCGAGGGTAATCATGGAAGATATAAAGAATTATTTTTAAACCTTTCTAAAGGAAAACGTGTATAATAGATTTGCTTCAAAAACATCTTTAGGAAAGAATATTTGATACAGAATAACTAATATTCTCTGTTTCTGTTAATAAAAATAAATATTACACCAATCAAGAAATAATCAATCACTTCAGCTATTTATTTATTTACATCTTCACATATAAAAGAAGAAACTGACAGACTGAAACCGCTGTGTTTAGAGGCATGAAACTTTAAACAAACGTTTTCCTAAATGATGTAAGTGTTCACGATGAAGATATATTTAGAAACTCAGCCTCGAAAGGGGTAAAATTAGTTTAGTACATCAATTGAGCTAGGTGGAATAATGGCGTAAGTTTGCAAAGTGTGTTTATAGAAAAACACTAGTAGTTAATCGCCAAAATCATCCTATATATCAAACACTGAAAGGTCTCAATAGTCCAGACTTTAAACTAGGCGAACCAAAATTTTAAAATATAATACGAAATTTTCATGCCATAAATAAAAAAAATCAGATACTTTTCAAAGTAATGTTTTCCTACTATAAATATCTTGTTCGCAATTATATTACACAAGAGACTTAGATAGTACAACAAACATAATGTAGAGAGTGTAGTGAATCATGAACATACAAATAGAGATAGTGTTAAAACTTCTTAAACAATATATAAAAAGCTTCGTTTTATATTTTTAAAGAGAATTTAAATGGAAAATCGACTTAGCTTGTTCTGTGGCTATAAATCCTTTTACTTATAGAAAATTCATTGCACTTTCTAGTTATAAATGTTCTGGATATGTCACTTGGTTTATTTACCACAAAGAATCTACTATACAGTACAAGTATGTAAGGATTTATTGAAAATTTTGTAGCCATGAGTATAAAACCATGTATACAGTTTGAATTTTTTACTTATAGACCAGTCAATATCCTATTGAAATAGACTCGTTAAGGAATTTTCCCTTAGAAACTCGCAAGTTATGTACCTACGCTATATATGTCCAGCAAAAATGTCTTTATCCATATTAGAGACAACAAAATGTGATTTAGAATGCCTTAAATCACTGAACTCACTGAACTCACTGAACTAAACCGAAACAATGGATTCCTTAGAAAATTATAGAAAAGAAGCACTTTAGAGTTTTTTTATTTGA
The DNA here is from genome assembly GCF_905475395.1 of Chrysoperla carnea. Classification (NCBI taxonomy): domain Eukaryota; kingdom Metazoa; phylum Arthropoda; class Insecta; order Neuroptera; family Chrysopidae; genus Chrysoperla; species Chrysoperla carnea. Next base: position 17,345,485 of record NC_058339.1, read on the forward strand.
CGTTGATGATTAATGCTTCGTTAATTATCATTTTTAATATTCTAAATATTGTAAGTTTCATACTTACAGAGACATTCAGGTTTAAAGTTCTGGGCGTAAAAATTAAACATAGTGTCTGTCGATGAATTTACACAACTTTTTAGCATTATTTACTTCAACTTTTCCTATAAAAAAAATTTAAGATTTCCTAACATTAATCAAGAATATTTTTTAGGCACTGGCTATGAATGTAGGACAAACATAATGACAATTTCTATATTTCGAGAGTCTAAAACAAAGCTGTAGGATAATTTTTATACGTTTCATTTCAGTAGAATTTAACTGGAGTATTAGAACGAAATTGTAGTATATGCTTACATAAAATAAGTCTTCTAAAAGAAAAATATTTCCTTTATAAATACCTTTCCAAAATTCTAAAATTCAGGTGATTTCAATTATTCTTTAAATTTTGTTTTTTTGATTACGAACCATATTCATTCAAAAATAAACATGTTAATATAAATATATTCGACTCACGTTTATATCTGTAGGTTAAAATAGCATGCTAGAAACACCCTTAAATCACTTGGACTGTGCTTTATAAGTTTAAAAGTCCACGGCCTCTAAAAACGTTTACATAAGCACTAAAAATGATATATGTTGTAGAAACAAATAACTTCTATAAACTTTATGCTTTAACCGACTTCAAAAGGAGGATATTTCTAATTATTGCTAATAGATTAAATACTTATTAGGCTAATTACTTTCTACGCTTCTTTCATTCGCTAGCGCTTGCTTGCAACAGTCTAGAGCGGCTTACGGACTTAAAGAACTTTAGAGACTCGCTATGATCGTAGATAATAAGTATTTGACAGGATGTGAAATAATATTTCAAAGTTGCTATCAACTATAAGCCTTTACAAGTAGTCATGTATAAGTGACTCAAAGAAAACAAATTATTTCAGTGTGCCTTTTGGCAAAGACCTCTAACATTTTCCATTGTGCTCTATCTCTGGCAATCCTTCTCCAATAACGGCCCGCTTCAATTCATCTTCCCATCGCTCATCTTCCCATCGCTCATCTTCCCATTCATCAATCCCAAGATTTTTAATTTTTTGCATATTTTTGAAGTAAGTTTTAGTTTGGTTAAAAGTTCGTTTTCTTTAGATATTACACAACAATAGAATAAATAATAAAAATACTTTATGTTCAGATATAAAGTTTCAGAAGAAAACTTTGCCCAAATTATAGTTTATTTGTTTGTTGATTGTGTAGCATTTATATTAAATTTAAGATATGGGGACTTGAAAAGTATATAAAGGTTAGATTATAACTACAATTGTTAACAATACCAACACTACACAAAAAGTTCAACAACGTCTAGACCAAATAAAATTACGACAAAAAAAATCAAATATACGAATTGTATTAATAATAAATGAAATATATATATATTTTAATAAAAGCCAATGATGATTTTATTTGGCCGATGGGCTAATAAATATTACAAATATTCGAATATAATATTGTATATTTTTTTGGTATATAAATTTTTATTACGAACAGTTTTACATGGTAAAAAAACAAGGCCCTGGCTCTATTCAGAATCCGATCGAAGTTAATAATAATTATAATATTTAGATTATCTTTACAATTTATTCAGCTATAATAGAAAATCGGATTTTCAGGGCGCTTAGTACGTAAAAATATGATTTAGTCTATGTTTGTAAGCAAATGTTGTAACATTATTACATGATATGTCATTATAGAGTTTCTCCTCAAAAAGCAAAATTTTGTTCTGTTGTTCTGTTGCAAAATATTTTCACGAAAGAATTATAGGTTAGGCAAAACTAGATCGTAAAACTAGTAATATAACTAACTATGCATAAAGGTAAGATTTCAGATATTACTAAGGGATAGAGAGAAACTATTCCTTAATTAAGGCGTTTTTCTCTATTTTTGAATATATTTTTCAAAGAAAATATGTTATAAGATAGAGAACTTTCCCCAAGTATATTATGTGACCTATACCGTAAAGGATTCGATATAGGGAGTATATATTTTATTTTTCCAAAATTCAGAAGAAAAATGTCCTGTGCCAGCAAAACTGCAAGTTTCGGAAAAAATATAGAATACCAGGCCTTATTCGAAGTTTACTTTAAATTTCCAGCAAATTTTGTATGTGCCTAATTCGAAAACCTTATATCACACTTGCTTTGTCCACTTATAGACCGTGCGACATAGATACTTTTTATGCCACAACTATCAAGTTTAGATCAGATTTACAAAGGTTATGAAATGATTCATGGCAGAATCTTTTTCATACGAGTTGAAATCGTACTTTATAATCGAGTAGACAAGTATTTTTTTTCAATATCTTCATTCTCGTTTCACTATTACGTAAACTTATTACATGATAAGCCTTGTAAAAAATCAATTTGAAATAATGAAAAAGTAATCAGTTCTATATAAATGAAAATCAAAGTTGTAAATGAGTATAGTATTTTCTATTCTTTACTGTGTATTTTTTTATATCAAATAAGATATCAAAAACATTGTACGACTGAAAAAGGTATTATAGTTTTAAAATATACTATAACACGAAATATAAAAGAATCTTACTCTCTCACAAAATATATATGGTCTAAAAACCTGCAATATGTGCAAAATATATTTTCATTAAGAATTTCTATCTTAAATAAAGGTGAAAATTGACGTTAATAATATACAGCAAGATAAAATAATTTCAGATTTTTTTTATAAATTTTAACAGATTTCAGAAATTTCTTTTTAATTGAATTATTTTGAAATAAATACAATTCTAACGATATTTGTATAACGTAATACCTTATAACTACCTACTCTCATAACATGGCTACTTTTTATAATTTTATATAAAGGATTCTTTCTGCACAGACAGAAATAAAGTTAGTTTTAAAAAAACCTTTAAAAGTTCGCAAAATTTGAACGTTTAAAGTTCCTAAAAAAACAACGATGATCTCCGTGTTACTTCGCTTTGCAAGAAAGAGACGGACTATAATATTTGAAAGCATATAATTTCTTCGTTCTAAGTCTTCTAATAAAACAATAAAAATTTCGTTTTTGGGAATTTAAATAGGAATACCTATGGGGCGATAACAATTAAGTAAAGGGCCATAACATCAGACACTTGTTCAAAAAAAATTGGAAGTTTTTTCATATTTGGCCATCCTTAATAAAAAGTAATTTGAACGTATGCCACAAATTGGAAATTGGCACACTATATTGACCTTTTTATTTATTTGAAAACACTACCTATATAGTTAAAATAAACTTTTTCATTATATTTGACTTACAAATAGTTACAAAAAACTATATACTAAAATATCTGATTTTCTGAAAAGAAAATATAATACCAAAGTCAATTTTACCAAACTAGGTAAAAACCACGAACAGTTTCAAAAATAATGTAAAGTTTTTTCATGTCTTTCAAGTGTTTCCATGGAATATTTGTTTGTTCTCTTTTTGTACTTTTAAGCGACAACCACGATCTCAATTTTCAGTTTTTGAAGTCATTTTTTAGTTTGAACCAATGATTGATTGGAGTGACTTACTTTACTTAACCTACATAAATATTTTAAGAGTATAACTAAAATATACTGAAAAAGCGTTTTTCGTTTCTTTTTTGAGAACGATTACCTCCAAGGTAGTTAAAATTCCGTTTTGCATAAAACGATCAAATATTAGGTATGATAATTTAAGAATCAATAATGATGGTTACATAACTTACTTTACTTTCCGCATCAGACTGTTGAATTCGAACATCCAATGAACCTCCCAAAACAGCGTACCAACATTTACCCGTATCTCCTTGCCGAAATACTGTAACAATTTAAAATAGATCATTAGTTTTACAAAATTGAAGAATTAAAATGTAGTATATTGAGAAACAAAGTGGAAGCTGTGAGTTGTGACATACACAAATCAGATGTCGAAAACATACAGCTATTAATTATTTTCGAGTGTGCTATGAACTTTCATCCACTATTTCACCCTTTTAGGAGATGAATTTCAAAAAATCCTTTCTCAAATGACACCTACAGTGTAAAATCACTAAGCTCTCCAAATTTCAAACTTAGCGATTTAGGCTGGGCGTTGAAATGTCAGTCGCGTACATTATTTATTCCCGCTCCAGTTTACTTCCCCCATCTGAAATAGCTGTTATTGTGTTATTGGGGACTCCCGAGTAAAAACATTCATTGATGCGACTATATTTTTTCTTCCGTACGGAATCCTAAAATTAACTTTAAGGGTGAAAAAAAACTTTTTCGTTATAACAACAAGGAAACCGTGCGATTATAACTGGACTTATTACAAATACATACATCATAATAATGTATTAATAAGTAATAACATTAGTCACGTACTTCTTACAGAATGTAGAACAAAATTATTATTTCGTATAGGATTTAAAGTTTGTGATGGAAAACTTTTTTTTTTTATGATAAAGTTATAATATGTCACGTAAAATATTTAATAAGTATTTATTATAGCAAAATATTTCACACGTTTTTTTATGATACAAAATATTAATATTATATTTACATAAGTTTGATTTAATAATGTTCATTATATTAGAAATAAGTTTTAATCAAAGTTACACTTTTAATATTTTGTCATAAATACTTTATATGTCCCGTTCAAGTCAAAAAAATAACGAGCCAAACTTCATTAGTATAATGAGATGAAAGTATATAAAGTATCCAAGAAACTGATAGGAACTACTGTTTACAATTTAATTTTCTAGTACAATTAACTTAATCGAAATCTGTTAGAGAGAAAGAACGTTAAGAAAAAACCACCCTTTTTAACAAAATATGACTTATTGGTAAAATTTAGTACTCAAAGAAAAATTAAAACCCACGAGTAAAGAACAGTTCAGGATTTAAATAAATTTCTTTATCATTCTTGACTACATTATTACAATAATTTCTACTTTATCGAATTTGATTCGAACAAGAGGGACTGAAAAGTCCGTAGTATATATTCAGTTTGAGGATAATTGAATTCACTTATAATATTGCATTATTAAATTTCTAACTCCAATGAGAATTGATTTGAATTACCTTTTATTAAATTCAATTTAAGTCGATATGACTTACAAATCATTAGAGTGAAATTGATATAAAATGTATTTCAATATATTTCATAAAACGATATCTAATATGTTTGAAAAAAAAGCAGCAAAAATTTCGATTAAATAATTAAATCGAATAGATACAAAATAAACTGTAATGTAGAAAACGGGAGATCAAGTGGACATAGGTGAAATAATGAAACTCTACAAAATTATTGTGTACAGTACAGAAAGTTATTGTAATGAGTCCGACTTTCGAAATGGAAATTCCTAACATATCTTTACGTTTCATAGTCAAGAGAGGACAAAAACACCAATTTGAAGCAGAAGTGTCTATGTGTGTGTGTACAGAAGTGTCTGTGTGTGTAAAAATGGTATCCACTTCGTTGAGGTGTAGATCCCCAAGCGTGATGACGGCAATATAATCCGAAGAGAATTTTGTAACATTAGGTCGAGTCGGTCGAGTTTTTTTCTTAATTATTATTTTTTGAACTGTTTACTATGGTGGAAACCTCAAGGGTCGCACTAGTCCCACCCACGGCTTGTTATTCATTCTTGTTTTATCGAGCTATGAAATTTTAAACAATAAAATAATTGTTAGCATACAAAATTCACTTAATTAATTTCACTTAAGGGAATAATTTAAAAAAATTTCAAACCGAAATTTTACTGACTGGCTTAAACATTTAAGAGCTTTGTCGTAGTTATTGGATATAATTTTAATTTCTTTTTACAGCCTCTCATACCTTAGCAATTAAGGATATTTTGAAGTAGTCAAAATGTTATATTGTAAAAATGATCATAATAGTAAAAATATTATGACCTCTAGAGACACGAAGACTACAAATATATTCTAAACTAGAAAAATGTATTACGAATAGAATGGATAGAAAGGAATTTGTTGAAAATATTACGAAATCGTTTAAATATACCGGATGATTTCAAGGTTTTAGTTTAAACATTTAAAAACCGTCATCAAATGTGAAATGTTAGGTTAGTCATACTTCTTCTCTACGGAAAATAAAAACTAAAGGTAAAAATATTCCTTCATTCAAGCACGGTTTCAAAATATATATTCTAAAAATATATCGTGGATAATTTATCGAAAATAGGAATGAGACAAAAAGGTGGAATGAGCTATCATGATGATGAGACAGGCTTGCAAATCTGCCCCGTTCCCAGATAATATGATGTCAATTAAGTGTGAATTTCTACCTCTAGACGTTGTATGCAAAAATAATAAAAAATTAGATTAAAGATATCGATTTGATATTTTTCCATCAATATTAGATTCTATCAAAGAATTTCAGTAAAAAATTCAAATTTCTATAGGAATGGATATGTTATGTTACATATATATGTCGCTAATAGTGTTTAGTTCTGGTATAAAAACAGTTCGAAAACAATTCAAATGTTTAACGGTTAGTGTATGTTTGTGTGCAAGCATCTAATCGTCAAAGCCCCTACTCAGTCCTCATCATCAGGACACCAGCCCACACTACACCAGCCCACTGCTCCCATTAACTAAATTAATTTTCTGTTATGCCGACGGGTATCTTTGATTCTCTGTAGCAATAGAGCTCATAACAAAAGTCATTCTAAAGTTTTTCATGCACTCAGGTAACACGGCTGTGGCACATATGCTTTGGCAGGAAAATGCTTTATAGTGAACGCATGTTATGTTACTGATACGCGTCCACTGATACAACTCTAACTGAATCTTTGTCAATTCGAGTGGGATTTGTTAATTCCAAGTTGTGGAAGTGCAAAACGAATGGACAGAGTAAGTATTGTTGAAAAAAAGGTGGTTTGCAATAGATTAGCAGTAGTTAGTCTAGTGACGCAACTTAACTGAGCAGTCATGTAGTTTTGAAGCTAAACAAAGTTCCAGTTCAATAAAGACTGCGTTGCAATCGTACTAGTGTAGAAGACTCAATGTAATTACGTGCATTCGATTCTGAAGTCAACTCTTGCGAAAAAAATGCGACTGTATACTATTTTTCACATTTTTAAATAAAGTAAATTTTGAGTCACGCCATATATAGGAGTAGCTTTTACGTATGTAGGAAGCTGTAGAAAGGTTTGTTAGGTTTTTGAATGCGAATGCATTCAACAGATAAAATTATATATACTAGGTAGGTACCTTCGTCCCTGGTATGTATTGAGTGATATAGAGTCGTAAGTACTATGGATGGGATACTGACACACGTAAGTACCATTCTCTTGTCGTACACGTACATATGCAGCATACTATGATAGAATAGACTCCAACTCTCGTATATTCCATTCAATCACTCATAGCACAACAGTATATTACAAGCGAAAGCTATCAATATTGAGTGTCAATCGCATATAGATAGTAGATAGATATATAGATATGAAATCGATAGAAAATATATATTCGATATTGCTGCTGAATAAGATTTTCTCGTATATTGCATTGAAATTGAAATTCATTTATGTTATATAAAGAGTATGCATACACAACACACAGAAAGGTGGATGATACGTTCAGGTGAATGGAATTTATACATAATTTGTGGTATAACTTTATAGGTATTATGTTGATTCAATACATGCCAAAAATAGAATAAGAATTTCATTTCAATACAAAATTGTTTATTATAGATGTACAAGCGAAAGGGAAACTTTGGATAAATAATCGGGGGTTGTCCGATTATTTGAATAAATAAATGACTTGAAAAGTTGATATATTTAACATTGGTCTTGTGGGGAAACTCTAGATGAATTATATGTTTTCATATAGATTACTCCAAAACTTAATTAAATTTAAAACCTTAATAAATTATTAAAAACAAAAAAAATCCGTTGTGCCCAACTAATTAAGGATGTATGAGCACGGTAGTGGGGACGCAAATTAAAAAAAAAGTATATTTTTTCCACTTTGATGGTGAATAATGTTATAACTTGACAATATAATACGAAAAAAGAGAATACAATTTTTCGATATCTGTAGAGTAATTTTCATAATATCGAAAATTGAAAATTTTGCTTAATTATTTAGCTTTCGATGTTTCGAAAACCAAGGCAGATATCGCCAGACGCTTTTTTGAGTAAAATGATTCACAAATATAAAAAACAATTTCTGCTTATAATACAAGAGACGATATTTGGTCGATCTTCACCCCTCTCTTCGAAATTTTATTCATACCATCAATATTTTTAAGCGTTACAAACTTGGGACTAAACTTAATATACTATGTATATTTCATATATACATGGTATAAAAATGTCTCACCTGGCTATCAGATGAATGAAAACCGACCATATACCATTAGAACATCGGACAATTTCTCCGGATAAATGTGATCTCAGTTCAATGCTTGGTTATCGTAGCATGTTTTTCCCTGTACTCTTCAGTTGCTGTAAGTTCACCTCTAAATAAACCCTAATTAAAACTCATAATATGCCAATTCTAAATCTTTGTATAATGTAAATATTCACAAAATGATTACACAAAGAAATGGAATGAATATAAACAATAAATAATTGATATAGTTTCTTTGCCTGGATTCGGTAAAATTATTAATAGTTTAAAACAGGCAGGTATATATGGTTTATTAAGGTTCAATAAATTTATCGAATATTGATTATAATAACATTTATATAAATAGAATATAGTCGAACGTTACTCAAATGGATATAGGTAATACAATATCGGAGATACAATGAAACAGATAATGGATCAATGTTAGTTAAATACATAGTACCACTAAATTGATAAACTTTTCGCCTCAGGGAATGTCAAAACTTGTGAGTTAAAATGACGATTCCTAGACCAAAACTTGTTCTCTTCGAAACAGGATTGTTTATCTTTAATTACAATTGTTTTCTGTTAGGTTGTATTGGTTGTCCACGAAAGACACACTTAGGCTATAGGGCCCATTGTGATACCAAATATGTGTTTTACCACCTTTCCGCTGCTAATTTCATTTATCAGCTCCTCAATTTCAAAGGTTGAGTGCACCTCCTTCATGCATGTACCATGCACTATACCAGCCCATCACAATTAAATTAATTTTGTTATTAACCAACTGAGCTAATAGGGTGACTTAAATAAAGTTAAAACCCTAATAAATTATTGATAACAAAAGAAACAAAAACAAAAACCGTTATGCCTGACTAATTAAGGCTCTAGCTCAGTAGTGGGGACACAAATTATTACTTGCAAGTCAAATTTAATCCACTTCCCGGTTTCCGATTAAGCTGTAATTTGAGCTGGATTTTGACAATGAATATTTTTCTCACACAATTTATTATTATTAAAATATGAATTAACTTGTATCAATAAATATTTTATCATGAAAGTGAAAATACAAATTAAATTATCCAAGTTTCGTATTGCGTGAAATGTTATACGAGTAACTAAAGTAAATGTTTATTATTGATATATAATAGTATCATGTAAATACGACAAAAACCACCAAAAATTAAACTCAATAGAATTTTTTTTTAAATTCATTGTTTACACCGTTATAACATAGTAAAAAATATAAATACTGTTTAAAAATGCTGTAATTAAGTGCAAAAAAAATATTTAAAATAGAAAAAAATTTGGAGATGTTTAAACGCAGTTCTTTTAGCGCTCTCTGTTGATGACGTATTAATATGTGACATGTCAATTGGTGACAGTTCAATGTATAATTTACAGTTTAAAAAATGAATTTACAACACAGAATTTACACACGTTATTATTAAGTTTTCTAATAAAAAGCCGTAGAATAATATAACTCAATGTAATACCATACAAAAGATAAGTAATTAATACCATACAGTATGTCAACAAATCTGACATACTATGACGTCACGTCCCTTTTAAAATTTGAATTTTCGTTGGGCATTTAATTTATCGAGGGATGTATGTAATAAAGTCGACTGCGCAGCCCTTCTCACAGATTTTTGCTTTCATCATTAGATTATTTGCTTTTCGAAGAAACTTATAGAGTAAAAGGTCTTAAAACATTAACAAAAACTATCGAATGAATTTAAGCAAGCATGTAAAGTATTTTAATTTCATAACGTAATTATTAAATCTCTTTGTATATTACCAGACGACTATCATGAATCAAACAGGCATTGAATATTAATGAGTGTCGTTGAAAATAGAACCAACCACCATTGCACATTATAAATACAAGTTTTGACTAATTTTATACAAGTTTAGAATATCAAAGAAATTATAACAAAATTATTTCGTGTTTTTCATGTAAACATTATATAAACGAAATGTGAGGAAATGTTAAAAGTTGAAAATCTTATTCGACTTTTAAATGTTTATTAATTTCTTTATTTAAAGAAAATGATTATAACTTGGCAGTACATAGTCTGTGTGTTACTGAAGTCGGTTGAGTGCGACCCCTATAGTCCACACGACTAACTTCCCAGAGGGGGAAAAACCTTGAAAAAAAAAGTCTTGATAGCCTTCATAGATTATTCTTCGAACATGTACCGCAGTTTATGCTGGAACGATCATTATCTCCATAGATAAATGACGTTTTACCCACTTTTCAGATTTTGTTTATTAAGTTTTTTCCACTTTTTTTATTATCATTCAAAAAATGGCTCAACTAATTCTGCTGAAAACTCTTTCAGTTCTTAAATACGCGATTACGCGTCAAATAGAAATAAGTTAATGTCATAACTGGTTCTCGAGATGATTGAGGCGAAAGAATCCGAACGACCATATGCACATACGCACACACACACAAACATCACATTGAAAAGATTTGATTCTGTTTTTGCGGCCTTCAAACCGCGGAAATATGTAATACTGGAGATTTTCAAAATTACATATTACAAAAACCCCCATTACATTAACTTCCTCTCGGAAGTTCATAAATATCTTAGGGATAAGGAAATAATTTTATGTACAGACTTCATTTCTTAAGGCTCAAGTATAACAAAAACAGAACAATGGAGCTGTCAGGCAAACTATGGTCCTGAACTAGAAGAAAATGGTTTTATTCTACTTGCCATTGTCGAAATATGCGAAAATTATTCCTTGTATGTTACATTTCGGATTATTTCAAAAATTGAAACCCGAATGTCAACGTTAGCTCCCGAATAATGCTCGTATCATTCTTTCTACGATAGATCTCGAATTATTTTACAGTAAAATCGGATACATCGGCTAAACCAAGAGTCTGATTGGCCAGCAAGTCTATTCGACTCGTCATGAGCAATTATACGAAAATCCTCAATTAATGCTTAATTTCGGCTATTTTGAAGTTTAGAAATCAAGGTGATTATTAAAATACTTTAATAGATCGAATTTTCTTATAAATATTATGAAGAAATTCTCTTATTTTAAGCATTAGTATTCAAACAGCCTTCAGAGCAAAACATAAAAACTAGAACATAACAGAACAGAAAACCACTTGGGAATGCATAGAAAATACCAAAACGTAACGCATATATGTAATAGAATATTAATTGTGGACATTCTGAGATATCACGTAAAATATAAATACAAATTTTCTTCTACTTTTTAAATGAAGCAAACACAAATATAATATAGAAAATATTTTTTGATGGCGTAAGCATATACCTGTCGTTTTTAAAAAGATTTCAAATATTTACTTATTTATAATCTCTTTTTTGATCCACAGGGATCGGATGAATTGAAATTTAATTATTTATCAATAGCAGTATATTAATCCCTCGTATCTCATCGACCATTCGACCAGTCATCAAATGCACCCGATTTTTGTACTTTTTGGTTCAAAATTACATTATATTCCGAATTTTGTCGAAATTGGAGATAAAAAAATTTTTCTATTTTTTGCAATTTTTTAAGGGGTACTTTTTGAGAAAATCGAGAAAATCGGAAAAAATTTTTGTTTTGGAATTTGATGAAACTCAGTGGATGGGATAATTTTGATCCAAAAAGTATAAAAATCTGGTTAATTTAATGATTGGACCTATAGAAAGTTACAATGTCAGCGAGTATCATGGACAAAACTTCAAAGTTAGAGTTCCCCACCGAAAAATTAAAATCCATAAAATTGTGCACAAAAGGGAGGATAAGTGAGGACTATAACGTGATAGCCTTTGTTTCAAAAAGAAGAGGGCCAGCAAAGCGGGCGATTATCTGCTAGTTATTATTTTAAGAATATTAACAAATCATAGGTATCACCATCTATGAACAGTTATCAGAAGTTATCGACGATCAGGATTACCTAGTTAATAGTTAATTGTACAGCCTTAATTATTATTACATAGGTGTCATTTTTGCGATTGAAAACAGTTTTCTAGGTTACGGTGATATATCTTTAGTTATATTTATAACATGTTGCTGTCGATGATGATATGATGACGTAGCCTTACTAACACGAATTTATAAAATTTTACCCGTAGAAAGTGTTTGTAGAAGTTTTCGCTTCAATAAAACATTATGTTCGGGTAATTTCAGATTTCCAAAGAATCATTTCGAAGAAGATCGGTATATTATACATATATAAAATTTATATATTGTGAACAAGATAGTTTTATTACCACTTTCATATGAATAGAATAATATAAGGGTATTATGGGCGATAGTGAAGTAAGTCGTTTGTTTGTGGTAGAATATTGTGGTTTTTCTAAAAGAAGAAGAACATTTTAATGGGTACTTCATACACAACAAACCAAACCAAACCTTCTGTGTTTGTACTTTACCAACCTTCTTATATTTTACGACTATATGCTATACGTGGTATGAGGGAGACACTATCATAGTAGATAGAGAACATTTATAGAAATACTCGAATACAAAGTGCATCAAGTATATCTACAGGAAAAACATAAAAGTAGTCTTTTAACATATTTTTCAAATTTGAAAAGGAATACTCTTCAACAACTAATGTGATACTTTAGTTATTGTAGCCCATTTTTAGGCAATTTTGGATAAAAGATTTGATTTTTTTTTATATAAAGTTAAGTCTAAATCAATTCTGATATTTTTAGGGACGGAGTGGGGGTTGCCCGATTATTTAAATAAATAAATTACTTCAAATAAACAATATAAAACTCTTATTTGATCAACCTTTATAACATAAAGTATAACAAAAATGGGTCCAAAGAAGAGAGAAATCGATGATTTTTTTTCCAAAACAGTAGATTTGATTTTTGATGTTTTTAATTACAAGATAATGAATGGATCATCCAGTATAGAAGTATAATAAAGACGTTTTATATAAGTTTGCTTGTGAGTAGTATTTTAAAACTATTTACATCAAATTTTATATAGTTTATACTATTTTATTTTACCAACTATGTCATCACTTCAATTACTGTAGTAAACATTTACAAACACTAAAATATACACATTCTTAATGCATACTTTCAAAACAACAAAATTTATTTATATACCACAAAATTTTCAAAAACTTTACAATTTCAAAATAGTTATTAAACCTTGAAACACTAATCAGACCATCATAAAGTTGGGAAAATTAGTGAGCAAACAACAATAATAAATTAGAATTGTTGGTTTGTAATACTTTGAAGTACAAGAATGCTAAAATTAAGTAGTGAATTTTTTTATGACGTTAAATGGAATTTTGCATTCGGAAAATTATAAGTATAAATGAGTAGAAACATATAATAATCCGCCTCATGATATCAATAATGTATACTAAAGCGCCTATCACCTATCTTAACTATGTAGGAGAGACAGGCGAAAAATATTGCTCATAGAACTTAGAGTCGTTTTCTCGGCGTTTTCATGTCAATTGAGTCTGAAAGTTTGAAAGAAAAACTTTTTACAAACTGCAACTCGTTTGAATGAAAGACAAGACTGTTCAATACACTGAAAATTTATTGACAGACGGTTTTCTCGTATTCGCTCCGTGCGTGAGTTTCGTTTCCATGGTAACGATACACTACTTTAATTATAGAGTTGTATGGATGCATATATAATTGTATGGATTGCATTTAAGACTTACATTGAAAATTTAATATTATTGTCTCACAAATTTAAATAAATAATTATGATAAATTACATTTGAAAAATAATATTTGTGCAATTTTATTTTTTATTTTCACAATTTTTAATGCATTAAGTTTAATTAATTCGTGTTTTACAATAATTTTAATTTGACATTTCTATAACATTAACATGTAAAGAACTGCAAATTAGTAATAACAGCCCCCTTTAACGCCAAAATTTTTCACTGGAAGCGCTGGCATCGATTTTATTGTCCCTACCATGACTACGCACACAACGAAGACAACCTTCAGCACACCAAAATTAGTTAGTAAAAAAATATTCTGCCTGTAAATATTTGCTATTTTATACATTTTTCTGTTGCTTGTGACTGACTTGTGACCGTAAAAAATTGTTTATTTGTTTAACTGGCATTCTAATATGCAATCGATAAATGCGTTAAAACCGAGTAAAATAATAGAGTTATATTCTTACATTCACAGAAATCAAGCAAATAATCTTTGCTAAAAAAATTATTTATATATCCATAGCATAACAACGGTTTTAACGATTAGATTTTTTTAATGATTTATCTTTAAAGAACTACTATAAAAATTAATTCACTGATACAAAAGGTTATTTTTTAAATACTAACAGTGAAAACAGTTCATTATCTTAACTATTTTTAACTCCCGGCGCAAAGAGAGGGACTGCTTTGTGTGTGTGAGTAGAGTTTTTTCTATTTACTTGAAAAATAACGAACTGAAGTGTTCGTAGCCAGGCTTCAAGAAAATTGGTTCACTTTGGAGAAAACTACAAGAAAAAACCGCATTGGCGGAGTTTTTTAAAATTTTGTAAATTTAATTTGTAAATTCGGTTTCATATGCGACCTACATAAATTTTTTAACACTTTTTATACCATGTATATATGAAATATACATAGTATATTAAGTTTAGTCCCAAGTTTGTAACGCTTAAAAATAATGATACTAGGAAAAAAAATTTGTCATAGGTGTTCATAAAATCACCTAATTAGTCCATTTCCGGCTGTCCGTCCGCCCGTCCGTCTGTGGACACGATAAATCAAAAACGAAAAAAGATATCGAGCTGAATTTTTACAGCGTACTCAGGACGTAAAAAGTGAGGTCAAGTTCGTAAATGAGCAGCATAGGTCAATTGGGTCTTGGGTTTGTAGGACCCATCTTGTAAGCCGTTAGAGATAGAACAAAAGTTTAAGTGTAAAAAATGTTTCTTATCACAAATTAAGCAACTTTTGTTGGAAACATTTTTTCGTAAACATCACTGTTTACCCGTCAGGGCGCCAATTATGCGGAAATTTTATAACATGTACTATACTTGATTGTCAGTTATGTATGTGTCACATGTTTGTATGTGTAATGTGATAAAGAAATCAACACTGACTATGCATGGTATTTCAACAATTAACTCAGTCAATTGTTTGTTTTCACTTGTTTAAATAAAGTTTTCAAGTATTATCAAGAATAAAATTACAATTGACAGGTGTCATATGTAGGTAAATACGCTTTCAGGTTTCATACTAAAAATAAAAGCTTGTGTTAACTTAAACAATATTGAAAATATAATTATTTCAATAAATTTAAACAAGCAGTTACAAGTTTATATTAATAATAATTTCTAATATGTATATTTTACCCTATCAGTACAATATGTTTCTTAACATAGATAGGTATGTAGAAAGTTTTGTACAAATAGTTAACTTACAAGCAAAGTTAACAAATTGTTATAATATTATCGATATTTAGATGATAATACAAAAACTTATAATTAATGATTCTACTCAATGTATGTACAAACATTTGTTGAAATATTTTAAATGAAAAAATTTATTTGTAACATATTGCAATATTGCTTCAGTCTTCAAGCATAGAATGAATTTAATTAAATATTTGATATAAAATTTTTTTCTCACAAAGGGAATATTGTGGATGATGATTTCCGCATACAATTTATTATAGACACTTTTATACAATTCAGAAGCAATTATAAAAGCCCGTGAAAGCAATTTAACAATTGACTGTGTTCATTAGTGACGTAGGTACCTCGTGTTAAATATCAGACTATCCATTTCTATAAATATATCAAGGTATACTAGGTTTAGTCCCAAGTTTGTAGCGCGAAGAACATATTGATGCTACGAAGAAAATTTTGGTATTGGTGTTTATAAAATCACCTTATTAGTTCATTTTCGATTTTCTGTCTGTCCATCAATCTATCTGAACGAAAAAAGATATCAAGCTGAAATTTTTACAGAGTGCTCAGGGCGTAAAAAATAAGGCCGAATTTATAAATGAGCAACAAAGACCAGTTGGGTCTTGTAGACCGTTAGATATAGAACAAAAGTTTTAATGTAAAATATGGTCCATATATATGTAACATTCTATAGGTGAAAAAACTTTTTAAATCGATTAAGTAGTGAATTCAAGAATGACTTATGTTTATTTTCATACAAACTTTCATCCCCTATTTCACTCTTTTAGGGGATGAATTTCGAAAAATCCTTTCTTATTTGACACCCCCTCCAGATAATTTCCCCCACCTGAAATGTTTCTGATTTTATATAATATACAAAAAGATTCATTTAAAATCCTCAAAATCGGAACTGTTACTGAGAACTCCCGAGTAAAAACATTCATTGATGCGACTACTTTGGTAAATTCAAAGAATGTTTTTTAGTCTGGCTCTTCCATTATAACTTAACAACTTAAATATACCCAAAAATAGTGCAGAATCAACCGTTTTATGTATTTCAACATAACACATTCTACTCACAAAAATATTATAATTTTATATAATCCAGGGGTTTAGTTATTCAAAATGATGAGAAACCGTATAAAATTGTTTAGAATATTTCTTAATATTTGATGAATACAAATTTCTGTAGTCAAACATTTCACATTCATATTTCGTAAATAAATATATTATCATTTATTAGCATCTATTCGACATCTGTTTGTAACAGCAAGAAAATTATACATGCTGATAACATCAAAACATATAATGCGATCGTATGTATAAGTCTAGTCATCTTTTTTACTATATCGAAATGTAGATATAATAAGAAAGTCAATTTTGGAAGTAGTAAACCTTTCCTGATAAAACTGACTGATTAAAACCGTATTGATAAAAGCTGCATTTTTATCTTAAATGTGTTTATACGAATTCGAGTTGGATTAAAATTTTTAAATCAGTCATTGATGTATCCAAATAGGTCCAAAGTGATACTAGCGCAAAATTGAAGGTAAAACATTACAATAATATAATAAAAATATAAAAAGTGAGATAATTTGACCAAATTCATTTAAATCATTTTATACTTTTTTTAAAAATCCCTTCCATTATTAAATGAAATCAACTATTGTCTACGGATTATCATTGGCTTCTATTTATCTAATGATAGTGATTGAACAAATTTATCAATTTTTGTCATACCCGTATCTTCCAAATTAAGCCTCAGATCCAAATTTGGAAAATAGTTTTTTTGTTGCTCTTGATGAGCTTATTTTGGTAAGCTGGATTTCTGCAGTCAATAACAGAACTCCCTAATAAGAATATCCTTTTCTTCTGACCATAAGTGTTTTAACAAATTGGCTTTTTTGAACGCTATCTATGTATGCATTGATGAAGTCCTGATATTATAACTTAGACCCTCCGGTATGTTAAAGATTTCAGTTCGTAAATATTTGATGTGCGTTTGTTTTTATCAAGTACCCGTAGTAAGATGGAAATTGCTAAATATCACTTATTGCAAAACAATGACTAATGAAAACTGACATATGACATTCACCTTAAAAAAAAAAAAAACAAAAGAAAGAAACACTACCCAGTAGACATGCTATCCAGCTAGTAAAGCCTGTGGATAGAAAATTTATATTAAAGACACATCTATCACACAGTGAAAAATAATGTTGGAGAAAAAAGAAGTAAATAAGAAAGCTGTCAACTATTTGTATTTTGTGTGTTGTGAAAGTTGTTATAACGACACAAAGACACAAAACGTTGAAGGCGTAAACAAAAAACAACCACAAACGCAACGGTTACAATAACAACAACAATACAAGCGTCCTTATTGTCTGTTTGATGTTTTTCTTCGTATTGCAATCAGTTAACTGAAAAAATAAATAATAAGGTGCAGTACAATAAAAGTTCACCCCTGTGGAAATAGCTCCCCCAGATGCGAATTTTCATACAATGTTGATTGAATTGGTTTGCCCATCCTTTGTATACCCCAACTTTTCGTTTGTCCTCCATCTAATTGAAAGTTATGGCACAATTAAAAGTTTATCAGCACCCCCAGATGTAAATTTTTATAAAACACACATGTCATGTCATGTCATGCGTTTGAAAATTATTTTTTCTCGTTTTTCTACCCAAAATTTTTAATTGTCCACCCTTTTAAGTAATTAGGAAATTAAAATTTACTTCAGCTCCCCTAAATGGGAATTTGGTGTAAATTCCATTCGTTATTCAAATGCAAAGTGCAAATGCCATCCGTTAGACAACGATTTGTGCATGTTTGTCCAGCTAAAATTTTTGACACTTTTGACACTTTTGACACAAAATTTTATTAACCCATCATAATAAAGCTAAGAAAAAATAAAATTTTACTCCAGCATTCCCAAATGTATATTTCCCTTCATAGCAAATGCATTTAAACCTAAAAAATTACTCTATATTTTGACGGTTTGGTAAACCGAAATTTGTTGGGTTACAACAACCCGTTACCAAACCAATGGCATCCGCATTTTGTGAAAATTCACTTCACATTTAGGGGTGCTATTTTCACGGGTCTTAAAAATTCGAACTGTATAAAGTTTAACTTTATTTTTATTTGTCTGTAAAACAAATGCTTTATTTTAATGAAATTAATCATTCTTGCAAGAAACTAAACAATCTTCTACATGTTTCAATCTTCTACATGTTCGGGTTCTGAAGTCTCACTCATAGACATAATTACTTTCTACTTTTTAGTACAATAAATGCTTGACCTTTACAAAGTATTTTCATTTAAATTTTTATACCATGTATATATGGAATATACATAGTATATTAAGTTTAGTCCCAAGTTAATGCTTAAAAATATTGATGCTACGAAAAACGAATTTTTTTCTGTCCGTCTATCTGTCAACACGATAACTCAAAAAACGAAAAGAGATATCAAGATGAAATTTTTAAAGCGTACTCAGGACGTAAAAAGTGAGGTCGAGTTTGTATAAACAAGCAATGTAGGTTAATTGGGTCTTGGGTCCGTAGGACCCATCTTGTTAACCGTTAGAGATAGAACAGAAGAAGTTTAAATGTAAAAAAATGTTCTTTATAAAAAAATAAACAACTTTTGTTTAAAACATTTTTTGTAAACATCACTGTTTACCCACGAGGGCGCTAATTAGGTACAAATTTTATTGAATGTATTAATGTGGGAATATCAGTTATGTGTGTGTGGCTATTTAAAAGTGGATCTTTTTTTATTTACGTGACGTCAAAAAACAAACGTTTGCGTTATCCACACTGTCTATACATGGTATTTAAACAACTAACTCAGTCAATTGTTTATTTTCACTTGTTTTAAATTATTGTTTACAATTAATAGAAATGGTAACTCCATTCAAATGTCACAATAGTTCTTATTAGTAAGCTTTTATACAAATGATATTTATTGGAAAAATACTACAAAATCCAATTTCTTATTAATAGATTCAGTTTCTTAAGAAACATTTAGAATATTTTACTTTTAAAACAAAGTCTCTTCTGAGTTTGATATAATTGAACTTTAATGAAACAATTTATTGTATTAACAAATATACATGTTCGAATACAATGAACTATAGCTAAATGTATTAAATTACACAACTATTTAGAAATAATGAAAACAATTTATTAATTTCAATTACGTATAAATTGTAGGCATAAAAGTAAATTTGGGCAAAAGTACAGAAAAACAAGCGGTAGTTAGACCGATCAAGGAAATTTTTCGAAGAATTATATTCCAACAAGCAGGAAATCATTTTAAGTCCGTCATTTTGGTGTCCAGAAGGTGTAAATAACTTTTGGAATATTTTTCAAAATGTCAATATTCACGATGGTTTAATTCTGCGTCGAATGCTAAAACTTCAAATTCGGTTTTGATGTAGCCGCAATCAAATGTTAGAAAACGTGAAAATTTCTCATTTAATTTGTAACTTATATTTTCGATTTTCTCTACCACATATCTTTCTATTTTCAAATTCAGTCGTATTACGTATGCTTCATTTACTTTAGTGACAACTTGCTTATTAACACTTTGATTTGGGAAAGAATTGAAATCTTTCTTTTTGGAAACTTCTGAGTTAGGTTCAGTCTTGGGTCATTTTTGAATTTGTTGAATGCTTGCCCGTTTTATATTCTATCCTCAAACAAAGTATTTCCCAGTCTAATATCTATTTGTCTAAAAGTATATATGACCATTATCGATAAGATATATTGCATACCAATTGTTTCAATATAAAATAATTCAACAATAATAATATATTAAATATACTTTGTATTTCGAATTTAATTGATTTTGTGTAACATTAATTTTATAAGGATTCAATTAATAGAATTTATTTTAATAAAAAAAAAAAAAAAACATTTAAAAGAAAATTCATTTAAGTTTGACGTTAACAACAACAATATTGTCAAGCTGTATTAATAAAAAACTATAATTAAATAATATTTATTTATTTTCTTATATCAGTTATCTGGAATGGAAAATAATTGATAAAATATATAGAAATAATTACTTCAACTATAAATAAATTTTTTCATTGTGTTTTTTTTTTTTTTTTTTTTTTTTTTTTTTTAATTAAATAAAATCTATCAAAATATTTATTAAGGTGGTCTATGTAGAAAATTTTTGTCTTAATGTACTACCACAAAAACAAACAAATAATAATATTTCGATAAAAAACGGAACTCTTATAATTTCGCCTTAACAGTTTTAGTTATTTATTGATTGGTAAACTACAAAACGAGCTATTAGCAGACATAATCGATGAAAATGGATCACCTTGTATACACCAGCCCATAGCAATAAAACCAGATCACAACAGGATATCGGTAGTGAATCATCATATCCAGAGATCTAATAGTGTATTATTGTGGTAAATACACCCACGGGACCACTTGACAGAATATATAATTTAATATCATCAACACATTTAGGCATGTACGTAGGCATGTGTGTGTGTGTGTGTTTGATATGAAATGAGAATATTTTATTATATTATAATACGAACGACAATCAATTATTTATATTCTAAAAATATATCTCGTAATCCATATATAAATTATTACTTCAAACTCTGCTTTAAAGTGGATTTACATTTTTACAAATGTTTGGTTTGGTGTTTGGCATGGAGGTTCAAAACTAAATATCTATCTACGAATTAACCCATCAGCACTTTCGTCAATCGCTCGGTAATCTTTAGAATTATTGAATTAATTCTTTGCATATAATAAAAATAACGATTGTTATATAGAAAATAAATATACTTATTTACCAGTTAGAATGCTTTCAATAAAAATTATAATATAAACAAATTATAAAAAAATATTACTTACAAGTTCATCTGCATTTCTTAAAATTAATTAATAATTTTTAATTATCATCATTAAAATTATTATGATATTTTACAAATAAATTTCAACGATTAATACCGTAGTCGAATATCCGTACAAAACGAAAGTACACGAACAGGCCTGAAAATTTCCGAAGAAATTATTTTTTTAGTTACTTCTATAGTACCGTGATGAGAGAAATTTTCACAATTTCTCACAAAGGTTTGAAAAAATATATATTTAAAAACTATAGATAGGTTGCTAAATTTTAAAAAATGTAGAAATGCAGCCCGGAACACCGTAATTATGGCTATGAGATCTTGAAAAACAACATACGACAACATAGGTCAGAATGTTGGTTGCCTTTGGCATGTGTTTACAAAGCCAGCTTAATATGACCAACACCAGAAAATAAAACTTTTCTGGTGTAGGATCGTAACATATTACTTTTATTTCTATTTTCCGGTATTATTTTTTAAAAGAGGCATCTCTTTTAAAGTCGAATTTCTAAGATAAAATTCCCAGCAATTTATTTTTTACTCAATTTAACGTAATAAGATTATAATAATTCATTAATTCAATAAATAATAAAAAAACGTAATTTTTTTAAACCGTTGAGTTTTTACTTTTTTTACTTTTTTTTTTTTCAATTTATCATACAAAACGGCATCTGCATTTTTAATAGGATAATTATATGATAATAAATAATTTAAGATACATGAAGCATATAAACTATGTAAAGCTCCATTATTTCGTAAATAGTATGCAACAGCTTTTAACACTGTACATAAGAATCTTGGTAATATTATATCTGCTTCATGAACTAATTATGTAGTTTAAATAAGTACTTTATTGCTTGTGTATTATATACGTAAATCCAGCTATGAAAAGATAGCACCTCTTTGACACAACAATTTTCTTGAGAATACGAAGATTTTTATCTGGTTTGTTAATACTTTTGTTTGGTATCTTGCATTTACTCTATCACCAATCTATTGGATAAATATTGTAAAATTTTTGAGCATTGATCAAAATTATATACCATTGGATGAGTAAAATGAAAATTGCATCTGGAATGTGTCATCTACACACAGATCGTTTGCCGGTATTTCTATAAATAGATGAACGAAAAGTTTGCAACAAGCAACAAGTAAGCTTTTCATGATGTGTATAAAGTTTTAATTTGTGTTGTAATAAAAATATTACAAAAGTTGTTTTCAAATGTTTATTTATCCAGTATATCTTGCTTACCCGTTTTCTTCTATATAAACATACTAAATTGAAATCTATACTCAAGAGAGACTGTTTTCAGAGTCCGTATTTGATCTAGTAGTTTTACTGGTTTTTGAGAATTGAAGGTATATTAACGCCTCTGATGTCAGAGTGTGCAGTATGAATGCTTTGGTGCATAATATTTCGAGAACAAAGAGCGATACAAAATTCAAATTTTAAATTTGTTTTGGACCTTAACAGGCTTTTGTTAGACTTATAAGTAAGCTCTAATAATGTCTCAGCCATTGGAAGATTATAGCCTCTTTGATACAAGGCTCGTCCGCACGGTAGGGTTTTTGGGGGTCAAATCCCCTCCCATTGAGAATCTGTCCACATAAATTTTCAATTAACAATATATTTTCCACTGACGCATTTTCACTGACGAATCAGATATCCTTGCATATTTTCAGCTCGGTATATTTTTTGATTTTGTCTTTGAGCCGAGCAGAGTTGATATTTCTATTTTTTCTATCAGAGAAACATTTAAAAATAAAGATAACAATACGCATTAAAGTTTCCTAAATCGTAACAATATTTTCCGATGGATATATCTAGTCTGTATATTCTATTGAGTACTTGACAACTAAGTGATTTTCCTCTTTGTATAGACAACATAGTTCCGTTTATTTGATTCAGATAACAAAGTAGCATTAGGTTCGATAACGTATTTCAGTAAAAAGTGTATAAGCTGATAATGGTTTTTATTGAAAATTTTTACAAAAAAAAAATATACAATGAATAGAGAGAACAAAGTAGAATGTTAAGAAAAATTCTTACAATGTGAATAAAAATGTGTTTAGAAATATTAAATTATAGTTCGTAACTTGACGTTATTCTATATAGGTGGAATGTTACGATGCGGTTTCTCAGGCAGATGTAGATTATCGAAATATTAAGGATTCATAATTATAGATTCCGCTATCTTGATACCCGCCCGCTTCACTGGGGTTAAAAGTAAAAACCACCGCTTTATTTATAGCTTTTTTTCACCCCTTCCATAACACTCGAAGGAATTGCTTTACACAGCTAAAATATTTGCACAATTTTCAATTTTTTTAAGTTTAAAATAGTTATAATTCATTGTGTAGGTATATCAGAAAAGGCCATGAATTGTTTGACATTTGCTATTATAAATTTTTATAGAAATACTACTACTTTTGAAATTATTTTCAATACAACTTTTTACAAATTAAACGTTTCAATTGTCGGAACTTAAACTTTTGAAAATCTGCCAGAGACAAAAATCATTTTCAGAGGCTGCGTCTTTAAATAAATTTTCCCCATAACTTCATTATAAATTCTGCATATTAATTAAACTTCATTAGAACTCACTGTAGTTCATAAAAAAATATGGTTTTTTCTATCATAAACTAAGTTTTAATTATTTTAATTTATTTCTACACTTTTTTTCTTAAAAGTTATTGAACTGAAAAATTATTTTTAAAAACAAAAAGAAAAAAAAAACAAACAGAACTTTTCTACAGTCATCAGTATTATTTTATATATTGTGTTAATGATTTTTCCATTAAAAATGTACAGAAAAAATTCCTTAAGGAAATCGGTATTGTGCTTAATGTTTTATGATAAATATGCTGCCACATATTATTAAATGAAAATTATGAATACAATTTTACAGAAAAATTTAAATTTAATGTAGGTAGTATAAACATTCGAAGTTTCATAGCACCTGAATAATTCATGAACGAATGATATTCTCAAAAACAAAAATTTCAGCATCGTCAAAGTTATGTTTACGTAAATTCATTGATTACGTCTAAAAAAATATGACTTGGGTAGACTGTGTTATAGGGTTTCTGGTTTCTAGATCTTCTTTATTTTTCAAGGCATGAGAATTCTCAATCATGATTTTTCGAGTGTCTCAAGCATCTCGAGAAATTTTGAAAAATTGAATAAAATACGATGTCTGAACGGCCTTTTTAGCTGAATTTCAAGAAATTCATAGTCGAGTTTGAGGTCCCCTTCATTGTCTTGGTTTGTGATGGTTGAACTAAAATTTGAGTTTGGATAAAATCTATTATGTTCGCGTGTTTTTTAGTTTCTTAGCGTACAAAAATGATTCCTCGACATGTGGCGTTGAGTTATTTATCCGTCTCGACTAAAGATAAATTCTTCGAGCAGAAACCCTACTGTCCAGGTTCTAACCGCAGAAGTTTTTGGCCTAACATTCAACATTTTTATAAATTTAACAGTATTTTGACAAAATCATATAGTAAGCTAATTAAATCAAGGCTTATCTTAGGTCCAAGTTGAGGGGGGTAGGCGTAAACTTTACAAACCAAGCCCTCCTGTCATTGGTAGGACCTGTGTCTGAGAGCTTTTTTTAACTATACGTTTACATTTATTAATATTTAACTTACACTATAGTCTTTTAAGAATATCAAAACAAACAAAAAAGTTATTTTATAGAGTTTGATTTAACTGCTGATTTGTTTATACGAAGAACAGTTGAATTGTCTGATAAAAACTCTTTATATTGTGTGATGTTTGTAGCCAGTAGCCAGACTGCCGCCAATTGGTACACAAAATACATATTTTAACATATACATACATACATAATATACTATTTTACCCTCATATATAGGTACTGCACCCATTATTGTAATAATTATAATTGAAATATTAATATTTAAAGTGTACTGCTAAAATTGATTATGTCCTGAGTTACAGTTTAATATAATATGAATGGAAATTACTATATTTACTTTACTGATACAAAAATATATATGTAGACATAGCAATAAAGTGTTTTACTCGGAAGTCCTCAATAGTAGCTCTGAGCGAAACTTTTCAGAGGGCGAAAAGGGTGATGTTCCGACTGAAATATCAACGCCCATGTTTGTATAAAAAAAAAAAGTCATTTTTGAATTCTCTACTTATTCGATTTTAAAAATTTTCTTCACTTATAGAATGCTGCAGCATTCTTTGGGTGAAGGAAGGTAGTGAACCTTAAAATGACGGTTTGTGCTTAAATATATTTTCATAAAAACTTCCATGAAATGGCACCCACTGTAATTTCTATATACCATTGTATCGTCTCGAAATTTCAAACATTAGCGATTAACTCCGGGCGTTGATATATCAGTCGGGGCACTGACTTTTTCCCTCTCAGATTATTTCCCCCCTGTGAAATGTTTGTGATTTTAATTAATATATAAAAAGAAACATTTAAAAAAATTATCAAAATCGGAGCTGCTATTGAGGATTTCCTTAGAACGCCTATTTTATGTATTCATTGATGCGACTCAAGTTTATAAATAAAATATTACGATTGCTTCTTTATTATATCATCAATCGTATTGGAGCTTATTACTAAAACTTCAGAACGATTAAATAGGTCAAATTTTCTAAAAAGTTCAAGTTTTGTAGGTATTTTGATAATCGATGCTATATGAAAATAATGGAAACAGTCTCTTTGTCTTCTTTTAACAATTTTCTGGAATTGATTTTAAAATCAATCAATAAAATTAAAATTAGATTAGTAACACGGGCTGTATTTTTTTTTTCTAAAAAAATAGATTTACGCAACAACAGAAAATTTAAACACACTAAGTTGTGAACAAAAGGGGAGATAAGTAAGGGAAAGGTAAGGTAAAGGTATAACACGTATAATGAAGGCGTAAAATATTTGTTATAAATTCTTTTGAGGAAAATATAAAAATTCCTTATCACTCAATAATTTATATATTCGTTTATTCTACATAAATATTTACTCCAGTTACATAGCGTGATGTTTATTTACAAATAATATATGTGCTTACTTTATAAATGTACATATCTTTAAAAATATGTGAATATTTTATGCAGTATATAATTATTTCTAGTATGCAAATTGCATAATTATAATAAAAAAATTTTAGAATAGTTAACGCATATGTTAGGACAGTGTGCCTTATAATCCAACTCATAATACATGATACAATACTTAATTGAAATTATAAAAAGTTCGAAAAAAGAGACCTTCTTAACAAACTGCAAGAAACTTTGTTTGTTAAAACTCAGCACCGTAAAAATCATAAAAAGTCCAGAAAAACCGACAGCTGGCATTTTCCCCAAGCGGGGAGGGTTTGACAGTTAGAATAACGTATCATTCACCTTTACTTATTTAAATGTTTTGCATGTATAGAAATTGTGAGGTGTTTCCACGCAGTTTTTATTTTTATCTCTACAAGTTATTTTTATTTTATTTACATTCACGATTGCCGTTTGAAGATGTTGAGGTTGTTAACCGAATAAGTAAAATTATTTACAACTCATATTGGTTTTATATTTAAAATAATATATTTTTATATTTTTCGCATTTTTACAAAACTTAATATAAAAACAGAAACGTATTCACAAATTATAAATTATTAAATATTTATAATAGCAGCCTTTAAAAAAGGCTAGATCTATCAGAAATTAAAGTAACTAGAGATATTTTAAAGTAAGTACAAAGAAATTTTTATGTTATTTCATAATAAATATCCTGATCAAACCAAACGTAATGTGTGCACATATTGGGTTGAGTTTTAAATCAGAAGTATGTCTTTTTTAAACAAATACTTTCAATTAATGCATACAGTAAAAACTAAAAGTATCTATTAAATTAAATTCTTTAAAGAATCAAGCAAGTATTGGACTTCTAAAATTAATACCTTAAATTTTCAGATATAAAATATTACAAGATATAAAAAAAAAGAAAACTTAAAATTACATTTCCATAATTTCTGTATTATTTAGTTTCTTTCGGAGCCCAAAACTTGACTACGTACGATCCTGCTGCATTTAATGGTTGAACGACAATCAACAGGTTAACAACACATTATTCACAATAATATAACGCCGTTCTACAAATGAAAGACGAGAATCTTCTGACCTTTTCTATAATAGGAAAATAATGTGCTCGCAAAGAATAATATTTTTAAATGTACGTAATATAAACATTTATAGATATATACAAAAATAAATCCCTCTAATACATTAAATATTATATGTATAGATTATTCCCCATCATAAAACAGCTATAAATAACTTTCCGCCTACTTGCAATTCTTTCGATCAGAGAAAATGCCAAGTAAGAAATAAAATTTTATTTTTTTTTATTTTTATTAATGATTAGGATTCGTTCATCTATAAGCTACTGTTACAAGGTGATTCATATGAAGTTCAAAAAGAGGAAGTAAAAATATTGCTTCTAAATGGTGATATTCCATTAAAAGATCGATTCTTGGAGTTTTTCTTCATCTGACAAACTTAAAAAGTGGACGCATTGAGGTAAACTAAAAATTATCGGAGATTGAAGAAATAATTTTTTTTAAACCATGAACATCTTCAACTGGTTTTGTTAATAAAATTTAGTAGTCAAACTGAGAAACTTGCTGATTTATAGGAGCTCTATGCAAACGTTTTATTATAATTTATTTATACCTACTCACATATGCTCAACTCAACAATGTATCTTTAAGGTGAAAGTGCAATCTCCATGAATATTCAAAAATATCAAACAGCAGAAGTAATTTTGCATATATTTATGGCATTCGACATATTACTTGTTAGTTATAATACAATTTCCACAAAAGTTCTGTTCAGATTTACATGCATTTAAGTACAATAGGAATATTTCTCCATGGATAACAACGTATATTGTAGGTAATATTTCATAGCTGATAAGTCCCTAGACTACTGTCTTCATCTGGCTACAATTCATAATAATAACAAGACCAGTGGCGCCCCTACTGGTCTCTGCAATTCAATACCTTAGTTCACCATCATATTAACTACATTTTCTTGTCAATAAAATTGAAATTTTATTATTTGTGCTCTATCGTCATCATTACATCGTTTTCCCGTTATTAGGTTAATATACACCGCGGGTTTTTTTAAATAATGAATAAATACTTGGAACTTCGTGAGCGGCTTCCTTTTGACGAGCCTACCAAACTTCCTTTGGGATTTTTTTTTCGAAAAGGTCACTGTATTTATTTTTTTTATCGTATTTCTGTAAGCCCAAAAAAAATTTTTTTACCAAATTTGCCGCCCTAGTCTCCAGCCTACTTAGCCTGCTGGTAAATCCACCACTGAACAAGACACAATTATAATTAATGATAAAATCCTTAATAAAGTGTACACTCACTAGTGCATACAATAAATTCGCATAAAGATGTGCTAAGAGTAACAAATGTATACAATCACGTGAATATCTATTTTCACCAGAATATAATAAGGCACAAAGCTCCCAAGCATGTACTCTATAAGGTACAGTATTTCTAACTTAATTATGTATACAAACCAACCAACATTACAACACAGTTTATAAATGGTGGTATATGGCGTAAGGAAATTATTGTAGACGGATTATTGTTAATGGACCATTTCCGTTTGACGATGGAAACATCTAAATTCGCTTTCAATCAATTATATCAAAAAATAAGTATCTGAAAGTGCTAGAACTTTTTGAGCATGTTGTCAGTACCTAAATAAAGTTAATCGTTATAACTTTGGAACTTTTTTAATTTTTTTAAAGAAGTGTACGATATACTTGTTTATAAAACGACAAATTTTTCAGTTATTTGACGTCAAATACTCAATTTATATATGGCGAATTTCAATCGCCAATAACTCGGAAAGTATTGACTTTTCGAAATATGTTTCCATTAAACTTTTTGCTTAGAATTTTCTCCTATATCGATTCCCGTAATCATTTTCTGCATAAACTTTTCCACTCCCGAGAAGGAGTGGCTCCCACCTTCTTTAAGTAAGCTTTAAACAATGCAGTCGAACAGTTTTTATAAAGAGTCATTGACTTTCCCTGGATTCCGAGGTATAAATCAAACGGCTCTCCAACATAATTTATTCATGAGACGTTTGTTTTACTGGTTATTTAAAAGGGAATCTCATATGTGAAGTTCAGGGATAGCTAGTCCTAACATAAGCTAGTACAGCATCCAATATCCTATGAGCTAGTATAACATCATTTATATTCGAATTAAGCTTTCGTATACTCTTATTTTGCAGAAGTTGTAGCTTAAATATAGAAGTAAAATAACTGAAATAGATTCTCGTTTCCCATTATTATGTGAAAAAGCTGAATGAAACTTATTTTTTAGCACCAATACCATACTATTTTTGAATATTTCAATTTTCAATATTTTCAAAAGACTCTGTATCTAGAAGTTATATTTACTAACCAAAAACTGGTAGTAAGTTCATTATGAAGACAACCTAAGCATCATAGTGTTCCAGAAGATAGGTACTACCTACTATCAACTTATTAAAACATAAACCTAATATTATAATTCAAAATTATGTAGGGTAGTGGTAAGTAACTGATATGTTTATATAAATTTACTAACTAATCGACCACTATCATCTTAATACGTAATCAAGAATATTTATCACTTGCACGTTTGGGTAACTGGTTGAAAGCTATGTTAAGGAATATGTAAGACTATCAATGTTTAATACTTTATGGTTTCATACTTCACCCGACTATATGAATAATTTTAATTGATATATCAGCACACAGCTGAAAATATGAAATAAATTAATCTAAAATCATATTTGGCAGAAGCAATTTTGTAAATAGTTTTTTTCTATTAAAGCCCTATATATTATAAATGTGAAAGTAAGAATGTTTGTTTG
The DNA here is from genome assembly GCF_905475395.1 of Chrysoperla carnea. Taxonomy (NCBI): domain Eukaryota; kingdom Metazoa; phylum Arthropoda; class Insecta; order Neuroptera; family Chrysopidae; genus Chrysoperla; species Chrysoperla carnea. The sequence goes on from NC_058339.1 coordinate 17,376,036, forward strand.
TTTGTTTGTTTGTTTGTTACACTTTCACGCAGAAACTAGCGAAAAATTATTTCACTTATACAAAGAAAGTTACATTATCAGCGAATAACTAAGACCAAAAATTAAAACCAACGAAATTGAGCACGAAAGTGGAAATAGATGATGGCAAATGAAGTGAAGTTTATAACGAAATAGTGTTCATATTTATAATTGCAATTGCCCAGCGAAACGAGTGGGTAGAGTTTCTGAGATATCGCAATGTTTGGATCGATTTTAGTCCGTATCTCAAAAACTATTCGACCACTCATCAAATGCATCCGATTTTTGTACTTTTTGGTTCAAAATTACCATATAACATATTATACTGATTTTTATCGAAATTGGAGATAAAAAAAATGTTTCGATTTTTTACAATTTTTTTAAAGGGTAGTACCCCTTTGAAAAAAGCGAGAAAAACACACAAAAAAATTTTGTTTTGGAATTTGATGAAACTCGGTGGATGGGGTAATTTTGATCCAAAAAGGATAAAAATCAGGTTAATTTAATGGTTGGACCTAAGAAAGTTGCAATGCTCGCGAGTGTCATGGGCAAAACTGCAAAGTTAAAAGTTCTCCACCGAGAAATTAAAATCCATAAAATTGTGAACAAAAGGGAGGATAAGTGAGGACTACATATTTTGTTTATCAAATAAATAAATAATCTCTTGTTTTGAGTATTACCCAAGCATCCCTTACAAATTTTACTAACTTCCATTTATTAAATAATAATATATGCGATGTAATATAAATTATGCTAACTACTTGCTTTTTAGGTAATAGTTGAAAACACAGGATGTTTTCCCATTATAATATCAATGGTATATTGTTGTTTACTATGAGATGTAAAGGAAATAATAAGGATAATATACCTAACAAAGAATAATTAAATTACTTATATTAATGTTTATTTGCAATAAATATTTTCAACAACTTAAAAAGTTTGAACATAACATAAAAGTTTTTTTTTCATCATCAATCTAAGAGTTTCTTAAATTTGAGCCTAACAGCTTTCAAATTTTAAACTAATTAACTATTTAATAATTGAAATTCACTGTAATTATCGGATGATTGTACCAAGGACTTGAAAGAAGGCAAATTTAAGTGGAATGATTATTTCAGAAGATATAAGATTTTAAATCCAGAAGTGTTAATTTTGAGTTGAAACCGAATATCTTGTTTTTAAATTCTTGTATACTTCTTTACTTCATATAAAATTTAAGGAAAACATTTTACACACTTTCATTAATCAGGTTTTTAAGGAATTAATTCTAAAACAAAAAAGAACAAGTTTTCAAATGAGCTCTTCAATGAATTTGGAAACTGAATTTTTTTTATATGAATTTTGAATTTTTTACTTATATTTTTAAAATTTTGCAGATAAATTTATATATTTTAAATGGCAAAATTAACTGAGATTATATTTAGTCCAAAAATAAAACTATAGTTTCCCCAATGCAGATATAAATCCGCTATGTAACGGAAAAATGTTTTACCCAAAAGTATAAATATGATAATGCAACCAACATGCGATAAAGTATAATAGTTTATGTGTTTTATCTGATACATTTCTAGAAAAACTCTAATGTCATTTTAAATTTAAAAAAGTTTTCACAAAAAAAGCCATCATCTTCATGTAAGGACAATTTTGTGATTTATTAGGAAATAAAACTAAGAAAAATTACATTCCTCTATTACCTTTACTTATATAATCGGTTGATTGATGCTGTTTGACTTTTTTATGATCATAGGTTGTAAATCTTTGAACAATTACATGAAATGAATGTTTTATTGTCACTTTCAAGAAAGTATGGTTTTTTACTACAATAAACTTTTAAACTTTTTGATTTCAAAGATATAAGATGCAAGATATTCATCTCATGATGTCAAATTGTCTTTTTCCCATGATAAACATTGTTTCTTATTTGTTTGGAATCGATTACTAGTGGATACGAATAGTTAATTTGTAACATAAAGAAAATGGCCAACTTTGTGATACATTCTCAATTTCGAAACGATAACCCAATCGACATTAATGTCGATCAAGATTCTATCTCTGGGCAGCAGAATTTAAACTAAATGTTTAGATGACAAGCAAAAGAAAGAAAGCAAAAGAGCTCGCCCGCTTTCAAAAACTTAAATTTAGATATTCCGTGAAGTAAAATCACAAAATTATAGCTATTTTGGCAACATGAAAGTAAAACTCGTTTATCGTAAAGCATTAAGAACATTCTCGCAAGTTAATTGATTGCTAATAAAATATTATCCGAGATAAATCACTTTGTACAATATGTATAGTTTAATGTGTACAAGCATCTACAAAAGTAATCACTTTATGCTTCGAACAACGTAAACAGAAATTTAGCTTCCAATCTTTCTCGCTTAAATTGAGAAAAAGAGTATAACAGACCATACCTGCAAGTTTTTTTATTTTTCTAATAGAAAATGTTAGTTTATCATCAAAGCTCGCTGTAGAAGGCGGTTTATTAAAGATTATGCTTGACAAGAACGCTAGTCTCTGTTAAGTTTGAATAATTCGACTTAGTTGTCTGTATACATCAACACACCTTCAACGGCGAATAACTCGGTTTCTTTTGCATCTAAAGTTAAAAAAATCAAGCTTAAATTCTACTCAAAAAATATTTTGAATAAAACTTGAGATTTTAAAACTATCGATGTAAAGCCACGACCTTTTTTGGATAAAATAAATAATTTCTTTCTCGAAGAACTCCAAAACAACTAACCCGTCTACAATAATAGTAATATCACAAACCGCCCATAAAATATACGGGCAAAACGAAGAACAGAAACCAGCAAAATATCAGCATTTACTATGAAAATTTCAGGTTATTCGGTTTTGATTAAAAGAATTCAAGAGCCGTCAATGCCGGAACTTATGTTGGTTGGCTAGATTAAAGATTTAGCTAAACCTTCTAAACTACACCACATGACTTGAAAAATCCGAATAAAAAACTTCCTTTTGATTAAATTTACCATAAAATAACCATATAATCTCGTTAATACAAAGCAAAAGTAGATAGAATTATTATTTTTTCGTCACTTTGTATACAAAAGTAGTGCAGCTTACCTGTCATACACAGGTAATATCCTATTATGTAGTGGTTATGTAGTGAATACTGATAGATCGTGAGTCCATAGTGAATCGAAATTTCCACGTTTTTTTTTTTTTTGCATGTCTTTGTCAGGACTGGCCAAGATATGTTAAGTAATTAATACCTACATGAGATTTAAAGTTTTAATCATAGAGTGTCGATGTTTTTCGATGATTTTTTTTTGTCGTATTTGCTAAAAGTCGCCCTATTAGCTCAGTTGGTTAAGCCGTAACCAATTCCGTCCGCGGTATGCTTAGAGTAGCGGATTCGATTCCCACCGTCGCGTTGGCAAATGGTTGGCAAATGGGGTTATTTGTTTAGAATTGCTCTCTATTTTTCAACTCTTTTAACAGTTTATTTTCTGCAATTTTTCTCTACATATCCTGTTGTCAAGGACTTTCATGTAACAACAAACGGCAGATCAGAGAATTCGTATCAATCCTCAAAAAGGCAAACAAAATAATCATGGAAATTTCGCTGGATGATAGGCTTATGGTCTATATATAAAATTAAGTTTACATACCCAATACTATGATGATAACACATCGAAAACCTACACGTAAGTTGTTCTTGACATCATATCATCCTCGTGCAGTACCTACCAACCGCATTCAAAAGCAATGTTATTATCGTGCATTACCCAAAGTATTAATACTACCTATATCTTGGAAGTATTTCATGTAGTATGTACATGTATTTAGGTAGTTCAATTTCAATAGAATTTTTCGAATTCTTTCAATTTTTAACTTCCTGATAGGAAGTTATTGTTTTCATCACGGAAAATGAAATTGATTTTATCAAAACTTTACGTTTTGATGTATTTTGCAATTTTTTTAAGGGGTAAAATCGAAAAAATTCGGAAAACAATTTTTGTTTTGGAATTCGATGAAACTCGGTGGATTGGGTAATTTTGATCCAAAGAGTGTAAAAATCAGGTTAATTTAATGGTTGGATGCAGAGTTTCTGAGATATCGGAATATTTGGATCAATTTTAGTCAATATCTCGAAATCTATTCGACCAGTCGACAAATGCACCCGATTTTCGTACTTTTTGGATCAAAATTACCTTATATACTGAGTTTTAACCAAATTGGAAGTAAAAAATCGGAAAAAAAATTTTGTTTTGGAATTTGATACAACTCGGTGGATGGGGTAATTGTGACCCAAAAAGTATAAAAATCAGGTTAATTTAATGATTGGGTGCAGAGTTTCTGAGATATCGCAATATTTGGATCAATTTTAGTCAATATCTCGAAATCTATTCGACCAGTCGACAAATGTACCCGATTTTCGTACTTTTTGGGTCAAAATTACCTTATATACTGAGTTTTATCCAAATTAGAGATAAAAAAAAATTTTCGATTTTTTGCAAATTTTTTAAGGAGTACCCCTTGGAAAAAATCGAGAAAATCGAAAAAAAAATTTTGTTTTGGATTTTGATAAAACCCGGTGGATGGGGTAATTTTGACCCAAAAAGTATAAAAATCAGGTTAATTTAATGATTGGACCTATAGAAAATTACAATGTCAGCGAGTATCTAGGGCAAAACTTCAACTCCAAAAAAATATAGAATCCATAAAATTGTGAACAAAAGGGAGGATAAGTGAGGGCTATAACGTGCTAGTCTTTGGAGAAAAAAGGTGGTTATCTGCTAGTTTCATATAATTATCACTTAGATAATAATATATCCATGGTAATTTTAAAATCTAGATTTTGCATTATCATTTTGAATAAATTGAATCTAGTGACGTTTCAATAAAAAACAAACATTTTTTATGATATGTCAAAAAACAATTCTTATGTGCCTCTGTATACAGTGTTAGTGTACTTTTATGTATTATCGTTAAAAACTTTTGGATATCAATAGAAAAATCAAAATTATGCACAGTATATTTAATATGAATTAAAAATATTTGAAAACCAATCATTTGATCAAGTGATAAATTTATGGGAGATCTGTAAAAAATTTGATTCGTTTTTTTAAATTTTCCATTATTCTACTCTTCCAAAAAAGAAAAAAAAACATTTCCCGTATAGCCTATTCATAAAGGCGTTTCGTTCGCACTGCTTTTCTAGAAAATTTCTTAAAATATGGACGATATATCAAAGTAAAAAGTTTTCCGACCCACTTTTGAAAGCTACGATTTGCAAGGTTGAATTATCAGCATTACAAATTTTTTTAGCCTAAAATGAAGACCGCGACTACATTTAAGTTGTTGTCTTGTCGTGTCCCAATACTTAGGATTTCGACAAGACGCTTTAACCACACAGAATTGAAACGTGAATTAGCTCAAAAAATACCAAGAGAACGTAGTCGAATCACAGACATTCGTAGACGACAGGCCAAAGAGCACTTGGCAGAACCAAAACATGGAATGTTGGGATTAAACGATTTAGTATGGGAAACATCAGAACAAAATGATGAACATGAATTAGTATTTCGCGGGTATTCAATACCCCAAATTTTAAATGAATTACCAAAATTACCTGGTACGACTATACCTGCAGCAGAGGGACATTTTTGGTTATTGTTAACAGGAAAAATACCAACATTGGACAACGTTAAAGCATTAATGAAGGATTGGGATAATCGTGCAATTGTTCCATTTTTCGTTGAGAAATTAATTCGAGATTTACCGCCGACTACACCACCAGTTGAACAACTTTCAAGCGCATTAAATACTTTACAAAGTAAATTCGTTGAATCATATACATCAAGTGGAGTTTTTAAAGAAAAATATTGGGAAATGGTGCTAGAAGATTGTATGGATTTAATTGCAAAAGTTCCAACTATTGCTGCATTGATTTATAACAAATTATATAGGCATAAAATGTTTTTACCAATGCGTAATCCCCATGCCGATTGGGCTTCGAATTTTGCTTTACAATTGGGTGTAAATAATAAAATTTTTGAAGATTTAATGCGATTATTTATGATTGTCTACAGTGATTTACATGGGAAAAATTTTTCAGGAACTTGTTTAAGTGGATCAGCATTAAGTGATCCATACAAAAGCTATGCAACTGGTTTAAATCAATTAGCCAGTCATAAAAGTGGCTTTTATGCACATGATCACATTGAATTTTTGAAAAGAGTTCACGATGAAGTTGGAATGCATCCAACAAAACAGCTAATATTGGAATATTTACAATGTAAAGATTATAAAAATAAAGAAATACCAGGTTACGCTAATTTAGATTTTAAAGGAGCAGATCCACGCTACGCCTGCATGATAAATTTTGCAAAACAGCATTTTGGGGATGACCCATTGCTAATATTAGCTGAATTAGTATCGGAATCAATTTCTGAAATGAATTCTTCTATACCTAATGTTGATGCAATTTCTGGATTATTATTTTATTTGTTTGGTATACGTGAAGAAAGCTTTTTGCCAGTAATGTTTGGAATATCAAGAAGTTTAGGATTATTATCGAGCTATGTATGGGATAGAGCTTTGGGTGTACCACTGGAAAAGAAATCAGAATCGGATATAAAACCAACTTTACCAGTAAAGGGCACTTGTGCTGACTTTGTCAAGTCGCACGGAATATCAAAGAGTAAATTAATACAAAATACCGATATTTTTCCAGTAATAACTAGTGCTGTAACTAATTTGAATGTATCCTTGAGACCCACATCTAATTCTCAAAACGTAAAATCAGCACACCAAAAAAATAATATTGACTTGAGTAGTACACTACCAACACAAGAGTCATCAAGTTCGATATCTCAAATGGCGTTTCCCTTCTCACAAGCAGCAACTGGTTCAATTGAAAATGTGATTTCAGATATACAACCACAAAAAAACACAGCTGCAACACTTCTAGCTCCACAATCGAATTCGATGGTACCAGTTTTGCAATCACAAAATAATTCAAATTCATCAGTATCATATGCACAATCTAGCGGAATAGTATCAAACCAAAAATCTCAACTTACATCTATTTCAAAGCCCACAGTTCCACAATCTCGAACAACCACAACGAGCCCATATTCAGAACAAGCAAGTACGAAAATATCTGTTCCACAATCACAATTAAATTCAAACGATATGGTTACAGTTTCACAAGTTAATACAAATTTACCATTAAATTCAGCTTCACAGTCACAAACAACGTCAATCACAAAATCCTTAACATCAAAAATAAGTGATACGGGATCTGCAGTTTCGAAATCTCAATTGGGTGGAATGGCTTCAATTTCGCAGTCACATCAACAACAATCACAATTAAGTGGAATGGAATCTGTTTCGCAATCTGAACAATCACAATTAATTGGAATGGGATCAATTTCTCAATCTCAAATGAATTCAAATATAACATTGCAGTCTGAAACACGAGAGAATTCAAATCCAATAATAATGCAGTCACAAACACAAATGAATTCAAATCTAACATTGCAGTCACAAGCACAAATGAATTCAAATCCAACGAAGCCAATTTCGCAAAATTCAAATGTACAGTCAACGGCGTTTCAATCACCAACAACGAATTTACAATCACCATCTCAATCTCAATTGCACCCTTCCAAAGAGTGTGAACATACTGACATATTAAAAGAAAATGAAAAAACACGCCATATAATGTTAAGTAAGCGACAAAATCCATCAGTCAATGCATCTGGGACGTATTCAAATACAAATTGGGGTTCGACAAGTTCGTTAAAATCAACAGAGAAATTAAATCAATCCCAACAGTTTAATAAAATGCATAAAAAACATGATAAAACAAAAATTACTTCATTTTTAAAAGAAAAGCAACCATCAACAAATGTAAGAAAGTCCAGCGGTGTTGACCATTGGAAATGTAATTATTAATGTTTTTATTAATTTTTAATATTTCATATTTTGTGTTCCTTGTCAATGATGTGTGTAATTCAAAAAGTTTTGTAATTGTTTTGAAACTTTTCCGAGTAGAAATGTACAAATATCTGTGATCGAGGTGTGATTTATATGTAAATTTTGAAAAAAAAAATAGCTAAAAATTGATAATGTTTTATATTTATTTTATACTGTTATTGCGAAACTGTTATAACTTTATACTGTTATGTTTCATGTTTGGTTTTTAGCCATACAACCAAGATTGCTTAAAATTACAAAAATTATTTTTAATTAAATTAATTTTAATCACTTTTATTCTTAAACGACTTTTTCAGGTAAGCCTAATCCATTATTTTCGCAATTAAATTTTCTTCTTTCTGATACCAATTTCGATTGGTTAACAGATCGGTGTAGATCTGTTCATACCATATGAACAGGTAAGTCAATATAGGTAACACACCGATCTGTTAATCAATCGAAATTGGATTGAAATCAGAAGAAAGATTTAATTACGAAAACAATGGTATAGGCCTGGTTGGAAAAAACCGTTCATGGAAGAAATTCATTAAAATTGATTTACTTAAAAATAGTTATTTACACTTTTCAGTAGAAAAACTATGATAGGAATGTTCAAAAATCAATAAAATTTCATAAAACATTAGTGTCATCTAGTTATCATAAGCTTGAAGATCCACCTTTTATCGCCTCTTAGACCGAATGCGATCCCTCCTAAAAAATGCGAATCCCCTCCTAAAAAATGCGAATAAAGGTGTCTAATATTTTTTTTAAATTTCTCTACTGGAATAAAAATCGAGTTCGATCGAATTTCACAGATATTTAAGATATTCGTCCAATAAATATATGAAAGTCATTAGAACCGGACGTGACAAGCAAAAAGATGGATATATTGAAATGCTTCATCATTGAGCCACATGCCTTCAGCTGTCAAGGTGTACATTTTGGCTTTTAAATGTACCAAACTCTTTTTTAATTTGGGAGCACAATAAAATTATACACACACCCTCCCCTGGAATGCTAATACTATTCTAATATAATTTCATGCGAGAATTATAATATTTAAATAAACATACATTTAGTGAAGTTTAATCTTAGTTGTTAGTTAAGATCTGACATTTTCAACAAATACCATAACATTTTACCAAGTAAAATCAATTAGAAAGTACATAGAATTCAATCCATATAATAACAATTCTGCTTGCTTCTATCTGAATATATCTGCATATATTACGAAATTACATATAAGGATTATATTATCAGTCAACATCCGTAAATTCATATTAAAATGCAGATAGATTTCGATTGTATATTATGAGTATATAAAAGTAAATTATCGTCCAAAAATATTGAACGTATCTGGTTGAAATATTATAAAATAAGTTGAAATATTATATAGATTTTTTTGATAACACAGGCAAATTTGACCCGATCTTATTGGAATTTTTTTTGAAACCCCCTAATTTTGGGACATTTTTTTCAGCTGTCTTGTCTTTCAATAGCTATCACTTATTTGCTTAATTTCGGGATCAAAACACCACATTCTTGCAACCTATTAGAACTAGGTTAATTTTGATAATAAATTTGAAAAGTATGGCCCAAATTTAGTAGGATTACATACTTGATTTATCCAAATAAGATAAAATTTAGCTGTGATAATGCAAAATTAATTTTTTGGATTTTGATGACGTCATAAAGTTAAAAAACTGGATTTTTTTCATAACACAGGCGAATTTGATCCGATCTTATTGGAGTTTTTTTTGAATCTCACTAATTTTGGGTATATCTTTTCACCTGTTTTTCGCTAGCTATCACTAATTTTCTTAATTCCGGGATCAGGGCACCACATTTTTGAAACCTATTAGAACTAGGTTAATTTTGATAGCAAATTTATCGCGATTCGGCTTGTTTTTTGCGGTTCAACAATTATTTTCCAGGTTGAGTTTTTGTTTCAATTAGATATACTTTTTATCTAACTTCAAGTAAGAGACGCTCTAAGGTGAATCATTATTTTCTGAATTCAATCGTACAAAGCTAATTAATTCTGAAATAATTTTATTATACACACACGTATTACTATTATATTATGTGTTTGTATTTACAATATATTTCATATATTCCCCCATAAACTATCTATCTATAATAAAGTATTCTTTGATTTATGAAGCCCTACGCTAAACGAATTTATGTTTTCGTACACAACAAAGATTTTCATATTATGTCATCATCATATTTTACTAAAACTTCCGAAATTATGTATTTCAATAATAATATCCACTGTATGGGAAATGTATTATTTATAAAATATTAGTGGGTGCAAAAGTGCGAACAATAAACTGATCAAGTAATTAATCAGTAATTTTTTATTATTTTTTAACCACCGAATTAAAAAAAAGTGGTGGTATAAGTTTGACCGCTTTGTGTGTGTGTCTGTGTGTTTGTCTGTCGTCGTAGGGCCTAAACGGATGAACCGATTATAATTTTTTTGGTTTCATTTGAAATATAATTTTAACATATAAATAATTATTACTATGGAAATGAATGGTCAAATAAACCAATTAATTTTGAAAAGTGAAATGGTAAAATAATTAGGTAATTCAAAACAATAATTCAAAAGAACAAACTCAACTCAAATAGTTCAATTTCAATTAAAATATTTCCAAAAATTTATACCAAGAAATGATAGGTCTTTAAGTATCCTTTTTATCTCATCTGGTGTCCTTGACCATCATTTTGATAATGATTTAAGAAGGAGTATTATAAGTTTAAAGTGTTTATCTGTGCGTCTGTATGTTTCTCACTGGCATCGTAGCCCCTAAACGGTCGAATCGCCTTGATTAGCAACATTTTATAACTAAGTTTCCAAAAATCGGTTTACAAGGAATAAATCTCATTTTTACATTTTGTAAATTTCACTTGTTAATGATTCGAAATATAATTTTCTTCCATATATTACGTACTTTTATGTCAAAACAGTAAATTTTCCATGGATAAATTTACCCTTAATAATGCGATAGAGACATATAATTAAAGCCTTTGAATTCCCGATCCGAATTCCTTAAAGTTTTAGTTAAAATATTTGAACAGCCAAAGTAATTTTAATTAAAAGTACGTAGGTATACGTCTTTTCTTATACATATCTACTCTGAGATGTTTATTAACTGCGTAAAATGTCAAATACATAAAATATCATTTACAAGAAATAATAATAATTTTATACAATACATAAATATTCAATAATAAATAAATACACATTGAACTGACGGTTTGACGCAAATCAATATGGGTGGGTGTCCCATTTATTGATTCTACAATAAACAGTGTATCCACGAGTGGAGTCAGCTAAATAAAAAAAAATTTTAATTACCTATTTTTAGACGAAAAGTCATTCGTCAGGAAATTTTTGTATCAGATAACAGTTAAAAACTTAGAAAAGTAATTTTTTCAAGAAAGTTACTGTTTTGTAAATGCTGAGCTGGTACTATTTTGTATAGTTATACGGTGAGAGGGATGTACAAACGACCTCATTTTCCTGACATTAAAAACGTCCCATCTCGCTCTACAGAGAAACGCCCCAAATTAGACCTAATTGAATTTTCTCTACTTGGCGAAAAAGCTCTACTTGGTTTTTTCACTTCGCTGATGTCAAAAAAAGTATAAAAAGTACTTAAATAAACTTGCGAGACTGTACATTACTGGGGGTGATTTAGCTAAGCAGGGGTTGGAAGCCGAAAATCTCGTGATTATCGACGTTTCTCGACGAAACTTTTCGTGATTATTTTTCGACAAAAATCTCGTGATTATCGTTTTATCTTAACTTTTAGCTCATTTTCAGGAGGTTTTCTTGAAGATCAAACCGTAAAAACTTAAAAAAATATAGGATTTTCTCTAGGAGCCTCCTTTGAATAATGAAATAAACCGTAAATATGGCTTGTAAATCCTATTTTACTAATTTCAGTTCATTGGAACTAAAGGAGGCCTAATATTAATCTGGAGGACAAGCTCAAAAGGTGTCTAAAAGATGTCTGTCTCTGAGAGATGTCTAAAATCCTCCGAAGTAACGGGAAAAAAATATACAATTGTTTTCTGGTAATCATAAAACCCATCATAACACATTCTAACCCATCCCCGTTGACCTTCGACACAATGCATAAGTGTATATTTTATGGACAAATATAACTAAAAGTTATACTGTCATGTTTGCAGTTAGATGTGTAGTAATTTCGTGATGAACGTGGACCTTGTACGGGAATGTTCGTTACCATATCGTTCGTTTCATGATTTAGCTAAATCATGAAACCTCACATGAGCATGAAGTATGAACATAAACAAACAATTCGTAATAAAATGGCATGTATAATAATAATTAATATATTTTTTGCTATAAATTTCGATATAACAATAAGAAGAACAACAGATTTTCTTGAATACATTGTCCATTTGTTATCAGATGAAGTTTATAATATTACCCTTTCTTCTCATTATAAATATACCTTTTACAGGTATGATGTGGGGATATTTCTCGAAAAGGTGCAATTAACTTACCTGAAACAAAAATAAAGAATATATTAGACTTAGATTTTACGAACGTTTCATAAAATTCGAGGATGTTAAGAATTTAATTTTTATGGCGATTGAATAATGGTCTAGAAATTTTCTAAATATTATTCATTTTACATCCAATATTTTGGAATATTGTTTGTGTTATAGACACATCCTGAAGGTTCGAGACTTTTTTGAATGGTTCTAGAATCTTTTAAATTCAGAACGTTCAATAAAATTCTCGAATGCTCTTGAATTAAAATACTTCGATTTTATTAAACCATTATACTTATATATTCTAAATTAGTACCTATACCATATTGCGAATGTGGCGAATTCCAACTGCCTAAGGAATGGAAATTAGCCTAATAATTTAGGAAACTGGTTAAGCAGAGCGAGTGGATTGAAGGATTGCAGTAAAGTAGGCATTGTGTAAGTTTTATGGAAAGAGAAATAAGTGAGGGCAAGAAAAGTGAAGACTATAACGCGATTGTTTTTGTTTTTAAAGTTGAGATTACCCAGCGAAGCGGACGTTTAGAGGCTAATTTGGTTATAGATTATATAACTTGGATTATCTCTAAAAATAATGTTACATTATTTTCAGTATTTTTTTTTTAATTACTCATCTGTTAGGTGCTAATTCGAATCGCTTTAATCGCTATGGCCTGTATTTGTATTTTTTTACACGAATACAAACACCAATATAGGTAATCAAAATAATAATCTGAATGGCAAATATTTGAATATAAATAAATTATTTGCATTGTTTTAAATGTAAATTAGATATCCCATAATACATACACATTTGGGAGCTTATACTGTGTGTATATTACTTATTTGTATGTTTGTCATTGATAAAATGCATTCCAGATACTAAAAAATGTTTTAAAATTCATACTAGGGTAGGGATAATATCAAACTCAAAACATGCCTGCTTCTTTTTGATCTGTACTTTTTTTTGTTACACGTTCTTATAAAAAGAATGTTTTATTTCCAATTTAAAAAGAAAAAAAAACAAATGGCTCACTCAATATTTAATGACGTAAATCATTTGAAATGTAGGTACTCTTAATAACGGATGTACTTTGTGTACTTTATGTTGATAAAATTTTATGTTGATTAATAAAATAAAAATTAATGTAGGCCGTCGTTGAATTTATCAATTATCATGTATTTTGGTATAATATTATTCATTATAATGATATTAGTTTATTGTGTATACTTTTTGAATTAAATAAAATAAAACTTTTGTAATCGAATAGTGAAAAAAACTTTTTCCCCTTAAAATTTGGGATTTTTAGTTTCAAAGAATGAGTGAAAATCAAAATAATGCTAACAATATTTCCGTTTATCTGACTGACCTACTCCGTTATCATGTTTGTATGTTAAAATGGTCAAAAAGTCTCAAATAAATACGAATAATATTATACAAAATTAATAAACGCTTGTGGAATAATTTTTGTTTGTTTTTTTTTTTTCCATTTAATGTTGATAATATAAAAATAACAGGTATTAATTATTGATCTGATTTTCAATTCACGGAAATTTTAAATTAATTCATTGAACAATATTTATCATACCACAGGAATTATGAAATTATGTTTATTTACGTTTTATTTATTTAAGCAGTATCACATGATTCTCTACAAAAATTGTTTTATTAAAATCTTTAATAACTGCTTATATGCAGCTTATCAAAAATATTTTGACGCACCGAATAAAAGCACAATTATAGGTAGAGGAAAGTTTTACAAAATGATCCATCAAAGTAAAATGATACCTCGTTGTTTTAAGTGAACCATTAAAGTCAACTATTATATTTATCGATAAATGACGATGTTAAAGTTATTTGGTGTTTCGTATCAAAAAATTAATTTCACTTATAGTTTTCGCCGGCTGGCTATTTTACTCTTGGTTTCTGTTGACTTTTAATAATTTGATAGGCGTATAATGAATTTTAAGGTCAGAAAATGGCAATATTCAAATATTCCGTGGGTAAAATGATCCTCTTTCTATAGGTTAAAATGATCTCTATTTTGTGTGTGCAGTTACAATAAGTAAAATGATCCCTATCCGTCATTATACTAGCCGTTGAGCCGAGTGTAAAATAAAAATTAGTATTTTATGTTAACTGTTTGGTAAAAAATTATTCTTGCAAGGTTGGTAAAATATTGAATAGTTCTAAAAATTTCAACAAAATAAATAACATACCAATATTGCAACAAAATAAATGACATACCAATATTGCAACAGTTTAATAAAGAACCCAAAACTATTTAACTTATACATATCTCGAATAGTTTGGCTATAAATAGCATTTCTTCTTCGGGGGACTATTTTGGGTAACCTACTTATTAAGTTTTTAACTTTTGATGGAAACCAATTCTCCTGTCAGCCAAATTCCAAGCTATATAGAATTTTATTTTTAAGATTTACGTAGTAATTATTAATCAAAATCTAATATCAATTTAGCTAAGCCTCTTAGATATTATATACAATATCTAAGAGATATCTTAGATAGGAATTCTATAGAAAAGCTCATTATATAAATTACTGGTAACAAATATAAAAATATATTAAAAAGCCAATAATAATAAAAAGTCAATTTCAATTCAAATAATTCACATATTACTAGGTTTGAATAAATAACAGATTAATAAATATGTGTCAATATTTTTTTTTTGTTATAATGTATGTATATTGATTGTCCCAATAATTATGGTTAATGTTTACATATACGGAGCTTTCTTTAAATGGTTTCCGGATACATTTTTTAAAAAACGAATTGCAATATTAAACCGGTTTTCTTATTTTCGTGGAGAATAAACAAATCTGGGTCTTTCTGTAAAAGGCTACTTTTCCAGAAGAATTTCTGTTTCTAGACTTCATTTTTTGGAACCTGATTTGAGGTATTTTCAAATTAAGTTCCCACAAAGAAAATTGTTAACCAACCAAATCTCCAAATAATAATTTTCATATTTTATATCGAAAACATGTAATTTTGTGTACAAAAACTAGGCCTAAGAAAAATTTTTGACTTGAAGCATTCCTTTATCTGCTACTTTTTACGAACACAAGCTGTTGTGAATTTTTTTAACTGATTGTGACTGTTCCATTTGTTTTTCTATTAAAATTGTCCAATCTGTAATTCAGAGTTTTGTTGCCAACAATTTGTTATCTAAATAACATAATTTTAACTCCACCGAACAATTTTACTAAAAACAAAGCCAAGTATTCATGGATAGTTTACAATAGACATACAGGGTACGAAAGATGAGTGTATGATTTTGAAAATGCTGGTAAATGAAATCTCATGAATATTTCCAAATCATTTTTTTGCCAAATTAAATTACATTAAAAATCAGTTGGTTATGTTTTAGTTTTTCGGTATTTGATTTTCTTGCGGTATTTCGACACCGTAAAAATGAAAATGATACCAAAACTTAAAAATTTTATTTATCACTCTTTATAAAAAAATTCACGTGTTTTCCGTATTGAAACGACCGTGTAAGTATTGAAACTCTAACATTATATGTGAGTCATATGTAATATCATAGTATTAACACTTAGAATTGTTTAAGTTTTGATTTTGATGATATATTTGCATTTTTATGCAGTGAAAAAGTTCTTAGTATGATTATAAAGTTTAAAACTGAGGAATATTGATAAAGGTTTTGCATGTGAATGGTAACATTTTTAAAAGCACTTATTGACTAAAAAACCAACATTTATTACGACTTCTTCATATATCACCATCTAAAAAGGGCTTTTTAATTATTAATTTATCATAAGCCGCCCAGAGAATTGATTTGTTCATATAGAAGACTTTTTAATTGACACACTACATTTCAGATGTTTTGTAGCACTATCATTTTGGTATCGAAACGCCTTAAATACTTTTTAACGTAGGTGTAAGTTTATGGTGGAAAAATATTAGGAAAAATTGCTGGAATTACTTTCTAAAGCGTTTCAAAATCGCACATATCTCTGCCCCACCCTCTATACACACACGTGAAATGGAAATTGAAACATGTCATGTGCTGAGTCTCTATGGTGGGTGTATGGCTGCTGTCTCCACTGACATGAATGTTTTATGTTAACACAGAATTTTGACATTCGTAAATATATTAAACAATACACTTTGTTTGTATCACTCAAACTTCCCAAATTCACATTTTATGAACAAAACCATTTTAGATGAATACAGTACCCATGACTAACCCATTATAAATTAATGAGAAATAAGTTAGATCGAAATTTATGAATGTTTCAAATAATAGTATTTATTTTATATAGTAATTGTATTTTTATAATGAAACTTTGGAAAATCTACTCAGAGTGGAAAAATGTTAACAGGTTAAGGTATTTAGTTATTTGATAATTACCGAAAGTATAATAAAATTGCATATGTTTATAAAAATTTGTTATCAACAATTGAGGCTATCTCTTTTGCACCTTTTCTACCCTCCAAAATACTGAAAAAAAGTTTGTGTGAAAAAGGGTACACCAAATATGAACCAATTTGGCCGTTGTACTAGGGGAAGGTGGTATAAAATGATCCCCCTAAGAAAAAAATGTAATTTATAGCCAATTATTCGACATATGTACAACGTCGAAATATTTTCGAGTTCTTTATTCGAATATTACAATATTGGTATGTAAATTTCTTTTTATCTGTTCGAATTTTTGGAACTATTCAATATTTCTCAAAAGAGATCGTTT
Organism: Chrysoperla carnea; assembly: GCF_905475395.1. Lineage (NCBI taxonomy): Eukaryota > Metazoa > Arthropoda > Insecta > Neuroptera > Chrysopidae > Chrysoperla > Chrysoperla carnea. Next base: position 17,393,262 of record NC_058339.1, read on the forward strand.
TGACCGACCTTGTAAGGATAGTGGGTAAAATGATCCCATTGCATTTTTTATCAAATAGGTCACATAAAATACTGTTTTTTTACATTGCATCAACGATTAATATGAAAACAAAAAACACTGGTAAATTCATCTAAATCAACACATTCAAGACCCGTTACAAGATGGGGGATCATTTTATTTATTATAATTTTACACACAAAATAGGGATCATTTTAGCCTATATAAAGGGGATCATTTTACCCGTAACGACATATTTGACTTTCGCCATAAAAACTGACCTTTAAAAAATGACCTCAAATTTATTATACGCCTATGAAAATGTGTTATAATATTATTAAAAGTCAACAACAGCCAAGAGTAAAAACAGCCAGTCGTCAAAAACTAATACAAAAAAAGAAATTTTACGTTCCAATTTGTCTAACCATAAATCATAAGCAGTAAAATTAATATTTTTGCTACGAAACATTAATAAGCTTATAGATCACCATAAGTCTTTGTTGAACGATTAATTTGATCGCACGGAAACCATCTATCGATAAATATACTAGAATGCATTAATGGTTTACTTAAACCAACGAGGGATCATTTTACCCTGACGGATCATTATAGGCCATTTTCCCCTATATAAAAATGCTGAACGGATATTTTCTAAAGATTTCAATCGATTTTACAGTATAAACAGAAGATATTTTTATACCATGCATATATGAAATATACATAGTATATTATGTTTAGTCCCAAGTTTGTAACGCTTAAAAATAATGATGCTAGAAAAAAAATTTTGTCATAGGTGTTCATAGGCGTCCGTCCGTCTGTGGACACGATAACTCAAAAACGAAAAAATATATCGAGCTGAAATTTTTACAGCGTACTCAGGACGTAAAAAGTGAGGTCAAGTTCGTAAATGAGCATCATAGGTCAATTGGGTCTTGGGTCCGTAGGACCCATCTTATAAACCGTTAGAGATAGAACAAAAATTTAAATGTAAAAAATGTTCCTTATCAAAAATTAAACAACTTTTGTTTGAAACATTTTTTCGTAAACATCACTGTTTACCCGTGAGGGCGCCAATTAGGCGGAAATTTTATAATATGTGTACAAACTATACACTAAATGTCGGTCGGTAATGCAGAAACCTATAAAGTCATTTACATATGTACTATACTTTATTTGTTATGTATGTGTCACATGTTTGTATGTGTAATGTGATAAAGAAATCAACACTGACTATGCATGGTATTTCAACAATTAACTCAGCCAATTGTTTGTTTTCACTTGTATATTTTAATTTTACTTAAATCTTGAAGAACATATAAAAATCAACAATAGCTTTCATTCATACGTCACATTATAAAAAGCTTTGTATAAGCTATCTATTTTAAAACAAGTGGATTTACTTATGAAACATCTCTTTATATGTAGAGTAACTAACTATTTCCACTGACTTAACATATACGTTAAATGTCTTCAATCTAATCTAATTTCCTTCATTTATCTATCGTACATATAAATTTGATCAAACTTTGTAAAACGAAAAGTGATAAAACTTTACTGAAAATTATTTATCTTAGAAAGAGTATATAAAATATCACAGAGCCGTGTAATAATAATAATAATGATAATAGTTTGTTATTAAAATAAACTTCAAACTTGTTGCAAGAAAATAAATCTTATTTTCAATGAAACGATAAAATGAACATGAAATCATTAAAATACATGTAACTATCACTCACATTACAATGGAGCTACTCACATTACAAATGTCACTGTCATTGTGTGCTGTTGTTAATTTAGATTTGTTTTAATATATTTAATTTTAAAAGTTTTTTTTCTTTAGAATTAAGAATTACTTTTCGTTTTTAAAATGTCTGTCAAACAAGCACAATTTTTCTTTAACTACTTATCATTCAAAACTTTCTGTTATTTTTATAATGAAACTAGCAGATACCCGCTCGCTTTGCTGGGCAATTTCTACTTTTGAAAACGACTATCACGTTAATGCTCTCACTTATCCTCCTTTTCTTGTTCACAATTTTATGGATTCTTATGTTAAAAATAAAGTTTTGACCATGATACTCACTGACATTGTAACTGTCTATAGGTCCAATCATTAACCTGATTTTTATACTTTTTGGATCAAAATTACCCCATCTAACGAATTTTATCAAATTCCAAAACAAAAATTTTTTCAGGATTTTTTCGATTTTTTCAAAGGGGTACCTTAAAAAATTTCAAAAAAATCGAAAAATTTTTTTGATCTCCAATTTCGATAAAACTCAGTATATAAGGTAATTTTGACCCAAAAAGTACAAAAATCGTGTGCATTTGTTGACTGGTCGAATAGTTTTTGAGATACGGACTAAAATCGATCCAAAAATTGCGATATCTCAGAAACTTGGCATCCAATCATTAAATTAACCTGATTTTTATATAATAACGAAAATTGGAATTTTGAGTCAATTTTTCATAAAGATAAATAAATTTTCCATTGGCTTAATTCAATTATTAATTAAACATTCTGTAAAACAAATAAATTTTATTAGGAAATGTAAGACTGCAATTATTAGTTTCTATAGCTCATAGATTGTAAACTATTTTTATGTTATGTTTTGTAGAAAATAATTTGAACAATAGATAAATTACAAAACTTTGAAATCATTATCGCGTGTACACAACCATACCATACACGTGTTTCTAATAGAAGTATGGTTCTTTACAAAACAATATTTTCAACAAAATGTTGAGTAGTAACAAAATTCTAGTTTACTTCAACAATTAATTGTGCCATGTTTCGATAAAAAGGAAGTGGTTTTTAAAGATGTAAGCTCCAAAAGACACTCTTTTGACACTAACACAACCTATATATCGATTTTTAATCCCTCTAGCTCAATTTGGAGTGATTTTAAACATGGGTATAAATTTGAAAACATCTGATAAAGCAGTTTTCGCACTTAAAATACCTACTTCTAAGGGAGGCTTCTGGACATAAAAAAAATAGCGGAAAAAACAATAAACAAATAGCGGAAATAGCAGAAAATTATACCAATAAATTAAAAGACAAATGAAAATGCTATTTACCAAATTTCACTGTGAGGTCTGATTCAGGAGATTTGGCTATGGGAAAAATAGGAAGATTTATGAGTTCACAGACCTATCAAGTTCATTAAATTAGTAGGTGTCACTTTAGGATAATTTTAACGCTCCCAAAAGAAAATTTTTTTAAATCAACTTTAATTATTTTTATCAAGGTTATTTTTAAAGTGAACGAAAATGTCCATCATCTAGGCGATACATTTTCACAATGAATTTTCTTCCTAAAAAATTTCTTTTTTTTATTTTCTTATACTTGCGCCTATCCATAATATACCACACAATATACCATGTCATATAAAGTGATTTATTAAATTGGAAATCTTTTTGTTATTTAAAATTAAAAACCATTGAAACAAAATATAAACTTGTTTCAGTAAAATGAATGAAATAAATGCAAGGAGAAGTTGTTGATAGACATACATACAACAATGTTTTGTATTAGCCGTGATCTCATGATAAAACAGTATTTCTATTATTCTTTTTCTCTGCCATTTGCAGAATTGTTAAAGGAAAGTTTGCTTATAAATAAAAACGAGGCCTACATTGAAGCCCTCTGGGTGAATTTATTGAAATCGACTTTTTCGATTTTCACGTTTAAACAAGGTCTTGAGAGTTTTTTATACTTACCGTTTATAATCAGAAAAGTGTTTGTTATCATATGACATAGTATATGTCGAAAAGAATGAAAAACCGTTTCGAAAAATCGGATAATTGCACTTCATTTTCAGTCCCTTAGGTAGCTGAAAATTTCCTGTCAATTTTTTCTGCTCAATGTTATCTTTTAACATTAACAGCAGGAACACAAACGTTCTCAGAACACAAACATCAAAAAAGTTGATTTCATAAATTTGAGCCATAGTTGAAGCCTTATTAATTAATATTGATCAACAAAATTACATTTATCAATCCTCTAAGAAAATTCATTTGATTATGGGCTCATGGTCAATAAGTATTGTTGGTTCTACGAAGTAAAAGCATTAAATAAACAAATAAAATTATTAATTAAATCTTCAATTATATTATATTTGAAAATATATATATTTTGTGTTAAAAATCTATCTGTCATGAAAATAATAAAATTAAATAGCGTACTACGAACACAATGATAAAATTAAATTTAACTTCCATACTTAATTAATTGAATTAGACATGTAACGTGTTAAAATAATATAAAATTCAAGAAAACATAATTATTAAGAACCATATTTTTATCAAGTTATACATCGTCAATTTTTTAATTCAATTAAAACTTCTCTCATTAAATTGTTGGGAACGTCCATGAAGCAAAATTTCGATGATTCGTTTTGCCGCCATTTAGAAGGCTATTTAAGAAGAGTTTTTTTTTAAATTTGATTTCAGTTTGTATCTGATTAAGATATTTTAAAATTGGGAAAACTTTTGGAAATAGAAGTTGTTAGATATCATAAAAGTCCAAAAGAAACAAATCATCGTTGCTTTGTCAATCTGTATTCATTTATAAGTATATGAGGCTGTATAATATTCACAACAAAATTATATTTCAATAATTTTCATTTTCTAGTTTTCACATAAAAACTTTTTCAAAAAATAACTTGTTTCTCAACTGATTTTATCACATTCATTGATCATGAAGCCACATAAAATTATTTCCTATTGTAATATGTTAGGAAAAATTATTTTCTTTTTTACTAAAACCACTTTTCGTAATTAAATATTTACTAAAATATTTGAATAAATTGAAACAAAAATTTTACACACCAATGAGCTGAAAATAAAGCTTTTTTCTAGATAATAGCTACACTAACAAGAATTTTCATTTCAAAGAAAAAAACATTCAATTACACTTTGAATGTAATATTGCGTGTGGTGTGTGGGAAATGAAAATAAGACCAGGATATACAAAATTTTATTAGTAGCGCCGATTTATACGTCTGAGCAACATAAAGTCTAAATTTATATTCGCCTTTAGTGCAAATATCTCAAAATGTACCAAAAATCACACTCGTCTATGCTACAGTGTTTGATTTATTATGAAGAAAGTCACCAAATACTCAAAGTTATTTAGGAAGGTAACTCACTTGAGAGCCATAGATTCATTGTGATACCTACATGTGTTTTACCAATTTTTTTGCTTATTATTTCAGCGCCTCAATTATTTTCAGAGACTGACAACAGTACTTAACTCGAGTCAAAATTAAAGTAGAACACAACTAGATAATTTAGATTTTTTTACATCATCAAATTCTCATATTTATTAAACAAATTTTAGTGTTTGTCTCCATGCATAAACATTTGTTTAGGTATTATAAATTTAACGAACGGATTGAATTAAACATTGAATTTACCTACAATCTGTAACTTAATTACAATTTCAATGAAATCGAATTTATTACACAAGCTTTTATAAAGTCAAACAACCAATTAAATGTGTTTCTATAGTTCATATACTAAAAATAATTATGTGTTCATAAATTATCTTTTACAGGTTTTTCTGTACATCCAATTTAAAAGATACAATAATAAACATAATGATACCACTTTATTAGTGAATCAGTTATAAAGGGATAAATGGTACCAGAAGAAAGAAACCTTACGGTAAAGTGTAATAATATCCAAGGAATATTACGAAATCGTCTCTAACGATTTTGATGAAAATTCGCATACTAATAGTATTTAACATAATAGTAAAGGCAAAATTGGGGAGAATAGCCATAATCGTGTCATTTTACCTTAAAGAGTATGTACATTTTATTGATAAACTTTATGACGTCATCAGGATCCAACAAGTTTTATTTTGCTATATCACATCTAAATATAATCCAATTTTGATAAGCCAAGTATGTAATGCTTCTAAATTTGGGTTAAACTTATCAAATTTGTGATCAAAATGAACCTAGCTCTAATTGATTTCCAGAATTTGGAGTCTTGGTCCCGGAATTAAGCAAATAAGTCATAGCAAACGAAAAATTGACATCACAGCTGAAAAGAATGCCTGTGTTATTTTGTGCTATTTGACTCGCACAAAATACTAATTCCACGCGCCTACTCTAAATAAGAATTACCTTCTAGGGATCTTGTAGAAAGATTTTTAGGAGGGCTTAATTTTTTTTATACATTATGTGGGTCATCCTTTATAAACTGATATGCACGGAATTCTTAATTCTAACCATTTTTCGTGAATAACTCAAAAACCATGGGTTGACACTCTCCCATATATAGGAGATGAGTACAATAATATTAATGCTATCATATGAAATTTTATTAGTGTTTTCTATTATACGATACATTACATACAATAATAAATGGATGAATGGAGCACAGTAGCACATATAGATGAAGAAGATGTAATTTGATAAAATTGATAATACACTTATAATTAATTTTAAATTGAAAAACAATTTCTATACAATTTTAGTAAACACTTTTAAAGTAGATAACAACATTAAGTGTATCGTTCATTCTTCTTTTATATAAATAATGTTATCGTTTTTTTATTCAATAATGAGTGTTCCAATTCAGTGGACACACTGTCAATACAAAAGTAATCCTTTGCGATCGTTATTCTCCACTCATTCGTTAAAGAAACGTTTAATTTGTATTACAGTTTTACCCGACTCAGCGATGAAGAAGTGGTAATGTGTTTATCAATGTATGTTTATCCCTTTGCGACACACTAGAGATCAAACGCATGGGCCGATTTTAACGATTCTTATGTCAATCCGTTTGTCTTAACCTTGCGAGTATTACTTGCGTATGGCAGTAATGTAAATTCAATATGGCGACAAGCAGACGTCATATTGTGAAAAAGAAAAATGAGGTCGTCAAACTATGATAAGTGGAGTGTCATTGAAGAGGTAAGATCATTAAAAATTGGTATATTTGGTATCTAGAACGCCACCTAAGTGTATTTCGTTGAATAGGTACTTGCATCGAGTTGTGCCAACTCCATTGAAACATTCTGTATAATGAAAAATAAACCTTATGGTTAGGTTTTCTTTTGTAAATTGATATTTACTTTTTTACCATCATTTTAAATAAATACTGCAACCAGTAAATGGGAAAATTTATTCAAGATTATCATCTATTCTTTTCGAGTTTCTATTTTCACTATGTCGTCATTGATGCATGACTACAAAATAGTTTAGTGGTTTATTCAATTTTTAAAAGCTTTTATTAAAATTTAACTTAAGAGAATAAACTTCATATAAAACAGTACACCTGAATAGAAACCTATTATAATAATCGTTTGAAAAACACCTTAATAGAAACCTATTTTAATAATCGAAATAAGCAATATAGGACAATTGGGTCCTGGGTCTATAGATCCACATCTCTTAAACCGTTAGAGGTAGAACAAAAGTTTGAATATAAAAAATGTCTCTTATAAAAAAATTAAAAACTTTTGTTTGAAACATTTTTTCGTAAATATTACTGTTAATTCGCGAGGGCGCAAATTTGGTAGGAAACACAAACTGTTTCAAAAAGAAACTCACGAAACAATATTTGACTTTGAACAAGGATAATTTTTTTTCTATCAATCTTGGGGGAAACTTTACCATAAATGGGTTTGAAGATAAAAATTCCTAAAAGTCCAACGACATCAAAATCGTCAAATTTGAATGAATATAAAGCAAGATTAGGGCCAAAAGGTAAAAAAAGTCATTTTCCAAGATAGGGTTAATTTCTCTATTACGCAAAATCAGATTTAAGATCTCCAAACAACACCCTATAAAAAATATAGTGTCAAAACTTTAGGGTCACCCCTCTACGATTCACGTAAGTGCGCTGGACCAATAGTGCTCATCTACAGTGTGCAAGAAAGCCATATGCAAATTTAACGGTCTATCCACTAGGAGTTTGGAAGACGAAGACAAATATTTTGATTTTTCAATTTTATTTGTGAGAAAACGTCAATCAAAGGTAACACGAACTATTTACAGATCTGTAAACTAAGTCACATAGAGAACAAAGTTATACAATCCTAAATTACCTTTGTATAATATTTACTTTTCTGTTTAAAAGCTACCCAATCACATATTCAAAATGTATTTCATTTCAATCAGTGATTAAACTTTAATTATGTTCGAAGAGACAAAATCAGGTGTTTGTTATTATATAACGTTGTTGTTTATATTCATAAAGTTTCGTGACTAGTTTAAATAATATACACAGCTGGACTTAAATTAGTTACTAGGTGGATAAAACATATATGTATATCGATCTATTAATTTGTTAGAATTGTATAATTTATAGATCGAAAGACAACAGATCACATCACACGATGAAACTATCTTTGTTTATATGTTCCCTATGTCCTGTCGATTGTGCTTCTAAGAGCAATTTTCTGAGAGCTCCTTTAATTTGCACATTTTGATTTGTACATGTAAATTTGTGCAAATAAACTGAATTTTCGTACAGTGTTTACATGCTCAAATATAGTTAGCGAAATTTTCCGATAACAAGATACTTTTCGAGATATAACTTAAAATGACTTTAATTTTTATCTATCATCAAAAGCAAGTCCAGAATTTCATTGTATTATATTAAATATTATTAATGTTTATCACTTCTGATATAAACAGAATCGAAGGAGCTAAGTGACCGAGCGACTAAAGAAGTAATGGCCTTTAACCGATTGACTACTTAGACTAGGAGGTGGCGTGTTTGAATCCAGGCAGCCATAGTCTGATCAATTATAATTAACGGTTGGTAAATTGATCACAATGTCGTCGCTTGGATAAGAACGAAGTAGCCGCCTCCACCCACACCATAAATTTAATTATATGTATTATAGTTGATATAACTAAAGATAATCACGTAGAAACTACACCCTTCAATTTTATTTATCAATGAAATTCATTTAAATAATTGATCATTATTATATATAAACAAATAGATACAGATTTACAATATTTAATTAATAATAACCAAGTTTGAAATTATAATTGTTAATTTACCTGCATGTTAGGTACATAAGTTTGTTTATACCGGCTGTTCAAATTTTAATCTAGAAAACTGAATAGGTCATGGATCCTATAAAAACAAGAATTGTGTTCTTGAATAAAAAAAAATAAAATCAACTTTTGTATTTTATTTCAATTCTTGATCATAAATAATATTGAACTTCGACAAACAAACTTTTTTAAAAGCTATCTATCTATAATTAAATATAAATTAATTAAAATGGGTAAAATATACAAAAAAAATTTACAGATTACAAACGTTACGTAGGCATAGTGTACTATGTTCGTGACGTATGTTAAAATACAAATATGCCTATGTATAAATATATAATTAAAATTGTTGCGTCGCACGATGTTTAACGAGAATTTTTTCTTCGGGCGTATGTAACATTCAAATTATCATTAAAAAATAAATATAAAGTTAAGACAGGTTTGTTAATAAACATATTTACGATATTTCTCCTTATCTTTGATACTTTTGGAGAATATAGACACCAAAGTTTTAGCCCAATTTCCGCCCTCACGGGTAAACAGTGATGTTTACAAAAAATATTTCAAACAAAAGTTGTTTATTTTTTTATAAGGAACATTTTTTATACTAAAACTGTTGTTCTATTTCTTACGGGTTACAGGATGGGTCCTACGGACCCGATACCCAATTGATCTATATTGCTCATTTACGAATTTTGCCCTGAGTACGCTATAAAAATTTCAACTTGATATATTTTTTCGTTTCTGAGTTATCGTGTTGACAGATAGATGGACAGACGGGCAGATAATCGGAAATGGAATAATTAGGTGATTTTTTGAACACCTATACCAAAAATATTTTTAAGGTAACAAACTTGGGTCTAAACTTAGTATACCTTGATATATATTTCATATATACAGGGTATAAAATATATATAATACAATTCATATAATATATGAATATATAAATTTATGGAATATATCCGAAAAAAAAATTCTAACTAGATTAATGACATATAATAAACGCATTTGATTTGTGATGTGGTAATATTTCACTAAAACAAACCATCATAAAATAGTTAATAGTTGAAAAATAATCTTTTTGTTATAAACTAATAAATAGTATTAATTAATTCTGTTTTTAAATAAATAAATTTATAACTAATTAAAATCTATTTAATTATTTATTTATTTAATATGACAGTCATTAATCATTTATATTTGTTATTTATTATATTGCACGAATAAATTTTATATTTTATAATGTTATTCACAATAATTAATTTAGTGCATATCAATTTTATTTGATTCTGTAGCTTTGACTTGTTGAATATAATGAAATTAACTGGAACGTGAAGCCAAAATAGTAGAGAAAAGCTTGAAAGTATTTAAATTGTTAGTTCAAAATAGAGTATCGAAATTATCTAATTGGTGGTAGCCTTACCGTTAAGTGTCTACTTAAAAATCCTTTTTAAGAATAATTTACGAATTTGAGTATAGTTTAGTTGAAATATACTCAAAGCGGGTGAGTAGAATTTCTGACATTTCGCAATGTTTAGATCGATTTTAGTCCGTATCTCAAAAACTATTCGACCAGTCATCAAGTGCACCCGATTTCTGTATTTTTTGGATCAAAATTACCTTATATACTGAGTTTTATCGAAATTGGAGATTACAAAAATTTTTCGATTTTTTGCAATTTTTTTAAGGGGTACCCCTTTAAAAAAAACGAGGAAATCGGAAAAAAAATTTTTGTTTTGGAATTGATGAAACTCTGTGGATGAGATAATTTCAATCCAAAAATTATAAAAATCAGGTTAATTTAATGATCAGATGCTGAGTTTCTGAGATATCGCAATAATTGGATCGATTTTATTCATCCCATTTTTGTACTTTTTGGGTTTGACACCTCTATCTTCAATAAATCTCCGACTTATTAAGAAAGAAATCCTACGTTAAGACAAAATAGAAATAATTGTTATTAATAGAACATAAAATAATAGGTTATTATAGACATCATTTAAAATATAAATGTATAAAAAAACTACCTACTTCAAAATATTAAATTATTAAAATCTAATTCCACATGTTTAAACATACAAGTAATCATTTCAGAACTTTTATTTTACTTTGTTTTAACTTTGTAACAAACTCTTCATGTATGGGTACAATGTTAGACAATTTATACTGTTCCACAATTTTTTGTTTGTTTGTATGTCAAGAGTTCAAGTTTACTATATGAAAAAAATGCAGCTTTTATGTTTATTTTTAAACCTTTTAAAGTAATAGTACGTCATACATACAGAACGTTTTAATTCAAGCACTGAAACAAAAAATTTGTAAATTATTGCGAACAGCACTTATTTAGGTACGATACAAATGGCATAACAAGTTGGACAATTGCAGAAGAAAAAACTTTATCTACGCCTCAAAAATTAGAAAATAAGGATAATTATTATTTAAAATTTGTCATGTAAAATGAGCCAGATAGGTGTTAGTTGTTTGCGCTTCTGAGTACGGATACAAAGTACCCTAGTTCGTATCAAAAGCGGGGTTTCTGATAAATTTAAAAAAAAAAAAATCATAAATACCAATTATACAAATTATTTATTAATATTTTTTATTAAACCAACACAATTCACAATTGTAGTGCAATTTTAGCACTAACCTAAGTCAGCTATAGACCAATTGAGCAAAAAATCAAATTTAGATTAATTTTTTTGTTGTCATTTCCAACGGTGGTTGTGGTAGACTTGGTAGAGTGTTGGACTTCTAATTCATAGGTTAGGGTTCAAAGCTCCTGCAAGTCGGTCACTTTCAATTGTTCAATTAATACACAACGTGATCTCTGGAAGTGGTTATCAGAAGAACGCATTACTAAGGGCACTGATGGCACAGTTCCGATTCGTCTCGACGGTAGTACAAGTACGCTAAGAATAACCTGGATCAAATCATTCTGTGGCCAGATTGAACAGCAGCTGAATTGAAGAACAATTGACGAGCCGTTTAAGCGACTGTCTGATGTTGATAACTTCACCATCACATACAGTTTTTTTTTTAATTTTTTTGAAAAATTTAACAAATGAGCCAGATAGATGTCAGTTGTTTGCGCTTCTGACTACGGGTACAAAGTACCCTAGTTCGTATCAAAAAGGAGGTCTCTGGTAAATATATTATTTCTAATCTGTAGAGCAATAATATAGTCCTGATACTGTTGTGAGAGCCTTGCGTGCTAAAAAGTGTTTTCTGGAAATTCAGAAAAAGTTTTTGAGATCCGTGCCCATGAATATCTTTGGCTACTTGGTTCTTAGCTTTCCTAATGGAAATTTTACATCTTTTTGAAAATGGTCCTTTCGTCATTTTTAATGATTTGGTGGTACAAAACTTTTCTGAGAATAAGAGCTTTCACTGTACATTTTCACAGATATACAGAATATAAAAAAGAAAGATTATCGAGTGTGTAATTGTCACTTCTTGTTCATAGAACGGGTTAAAAGTTTTTCAGTTTTTGTATATTTTATTTCAATAAATCCATTGCATTTGACACGAATGAATAAGAGTGTCTTTTATACATTTTACACATTTAAAGTGTCATTGGTTACAGTCAAGTAAGTTTTGTTAGTAAGTAACTATTGTTATAGTTCTCTTAATCTAAACTGTCTAACAGCATTTAAATAAAAAGCTTCCTGTTTTCATCCTGAAAATCGAACAAAAATTTTATGATACTTACACTTTTTTACATTTTTATTATGATATCGTTAAAAAAAAAAGTGTCGATTGCTGAACATTTGAATGATTGACTTGTAGAATAAATATTTTATTGTAATTGACCAAAGAAAATAATTTATTGAATCGAAAACTTATTAATGCGGCTCCCAAGGGCCATATCCATCGCGACCTGTTTGTTAAATAACTAACTCCACTAAAGCATATTGTTTAATTACGTTCATTAAAAACTTGATAATAACAATAAGCAGTAGATACCTACGTTACTTGTAGTAAATAAGTATACATGTAACAGTTAAAGCTACTTGAAATTTCAATTGTAATTACATACTATCCATTTGTTTTTATTGACCTTTTTTTTATCTTTTAAACATAGTTGCAATCGTGCCAAATACATAAAATGTGTCTTTAATCTTGTAGTAAAAAATAAAAGTGCTAATTTGAAAACTATTCTTAAAAGCTAATTATCTGCAACAAAATAGATTATATTGAAAAATATATTTAAAACATTATGCTATTTGAAGACTTTGTCGACTAGCTAGAGCGTAAATTTTAATGAATTTAAAAGTAAAAAACAGTTTTTAGTCAATTAAATACGTACAATTTTATCCTTTTATTCAATGTGCTAGACTTTTTATTTTAATCATCAATATCAATCAATTTCTAATGCATATAATTATAGACAGACATTCAGGATTGTGGCTGAACTGCAAAAGACGCGAGAATTGTACAGCAATTTTTGTAGTAAAACGTTTCTAACCAATTTGATCAATTTGAACTTTAAAGAAGTTCAAAATAAAGCAACTATGTTACTAACGATGTGTGTATTTTGGTCATTTAGAAAAATGCTTTTTAGTGATTAATTTATCCATCTACGTTCTTATTTAACATCGTAAGCGCAAGCCAGAGAACTATCTTAAACAACCAACGCGATTTTACAGGTAACGACAGGGACGGAGTAGTAATAATGTAAGATCATATTTATTATCTGACAGATAACAAATTAAGGTACGTACTTATATTTATTAGCACCTATACAACATTATTACGTCTTGATACAGATTTAATACGTGTGCTAAGTTATGTGGAAAATAAATAATTTCTTAACAAATTTATTTTGGCTTTATCATCGTAGAACAGGTACATATTAATCTTTCATTTTCTTCATCGTAATATCATATAATATGTGTATAAAATACTAATATTTTGTTTAATATTTATGAACAACTATTAGTGAAAATTATTAATGACTGTAATATATGTACAACAAATATTGAATGCCGAAAAGCATTCTAATTCTATTCGACTGAGGCATAGACAGTAAATTTGCATCTATATGAGAAGACATTTTACGTTGTTGTGAATCTTACGTTCCTAAAAAAACTTTCTTTAATTTACTACGTTAATTTTCATGCAAATGACTTGAAACTTTTTTCATTTTTAAGGTTTTTGTAGTTTGATATACCGTTGTTCAACAATAATTACTCCTAATTTCATAATTTAGTTTGTTTCCTAAAGACTACTTACCTTATTGTTACCATTTTAAGCTGTACGTTAGGACAAGAAGAAGAATACGTTGGACAGTAAAAGGGCACAGGATACAACATCCCTTTTTACAAAACATATAAAGAAGTAGATAAAATTAAAAATCATCCCAGCTTGATATTTAAGATTTATTCCACATAAATAATAATATTTTATTATCAGTGTATTCAGTATTCAGCCTATTGTCTCATTAATCATTTCCTATCATTTTCCTAAAATTATGAAATAATTCATTTTTCTTTTCATAAATATATATAATTTTTTTTTTTCATTCTTTTGTTACAAATATATATAATTGAAAAGGCTTTACTGCTATACATTTATGTTTTGTGATCTTTACGTATTTATTATTAAATATCATTTTAAAATAATTTGAGACAGTAACGACTGTAGCAGTATGACAATACCTTTTGTTTTGATGTATTTAATTACATACAAAAAATAAAATTAATTAGTCAATTAAAGAACAATATATCTCTAATGAATAGGATAAATGAAAATAGTGTGTTTTAATGCTTTAGGGATAAAGTTACATGAGAAGAAATTATAGAATAGTAATTATTCTCAGGAAAAATAGTAGAGATAAACGAATAAAATATGTCCCGTATTTTTTGATAGTCACTAATTTTCAGAGATATAAGCCCAATATTTATTGATTTAATCTGGGTTAAATTTGATTATAATTTCTCTTAAACAACAACAAATTTATTTTGCACCTTTTTACAACTTGTTAAACATAAATCTTTAAAATAAAGTTTTTCAAAAAAATATACCTATCAATTTTATAAACGTAAAATGTATAAAACGCGATGACATAAAGAAAATAAGAAAAAAATGGATTTGTAGCGATGAATAAATATTCAAAAACAAAAAAGAATGCAATAAATATTCGTACCTAAAGATTTACAAGAATTGAAAAATACAAGAAAACAATATAACACGTGACATGGGTTTTTTCGCAATCGCAATCTTTTTGAATGTATGATCAATTCATGATAAATATCCTATTCTAGAATATATTTATTCGAATAGAAAAATACAATTCTATATTGTGAAAAGTAATACAACACTAAGATATACAATTTTTTTTGTATATGATATTTACGTAATGTTTTGGAGACTGGAATAAATTATTTTGAGTAATGGCATAACTTCTTGTTACATGTATTCTGACGATCCAAGGCGACAGACTTGAAGAATTGAAATTTCTCTCTATTCTAAGGGATTCAATACTTCATACAATAAGTGTTTTTCCACGAAAAAAAGGTCAAGAATACATGGTTGTAAGAAAATCTGAAAATTCAGTAACGATTTTTAAAATCTATTATTTATTCTTATATAGAGGTTGTGTGGCGTTCACACATATTATTTTATTTATAAGCCAAACAAGTATCACACTATTTTGCGTGGGTGTTGGTAAAATGTCTGTCAATTAACAAAAATTGATTAAATTTTATCCCCAAAGGTATTTTAATAACTATAGTCATTAAAAATTGTACCTAATTATTTATTTGTACAGGAATAACACATAAATTAAAAATTTTATAAAACTCCCGGCACAAAATCAAGTCTGATCGACTCGATTGTGATATCGTAGCACCAAAATGAATGAACCGATTTTTATATTTTTGTTTTTGTGTTTGAAAAGTATGTTGATCAAGAGTGTTCTTAGCTATGTTTCAAGAAAATCTGCTCAGCCGTTTGAAAATCACCCTTTAGTAGTTGTTATCGGGTAAAAATTTCTTAACATAAACTTACATACACGGTGTTCAAAAAAATCGGACAACTAGCATATCTTGAAAATAACGAAATAGAAAAATATGTTTTACGTCTTATCTAAGTATTATCGACCCGCCCGGGTTCCCATGGGTGCAATACTGATACTAAATATACTACAGAATGACTTTATATACAAAAATGTGTTTGTTTAGATTTTTAGAACATCACATTAGAAACCCCTAAAATTATTAGTGCTTCCCTACTATATTATGCGTTATTATACATATAAACCTGCTTCTTGAATCACTATTACTACATCTGTTAAAAAAACCTCGTCAAAATCCGTGGCATAGTTTTAAAGATCTAAGCATACATAGGGACAGACAGCGGAAAGTGACTTTGTTTTATACTATGTAGTGATATATTCAAAGAGCTAAAACTTGACCTATTTATTGGAAGCTTACATTTATTATATATAAATTTGTTTTTAATTAATCAATTATTTTTCGGAATAATTTATTGATCCAATTTTATGTTAACACCCAGTACTATGAAATGTTTGAGTAAAAATATTTATGTGTATGTGCTTTTTAATCTGCCCTATATTTCATATTAAACATTATTTATTGCGCTAATAATTTATTTATGTTATTTATTAATTTCAACATTTATTTTAATAACTTTTTCCTTTAAAAAATTTATCACACATATATATTTTTAAATGAGATTTTTTAAATTGTTTCATAAAATTTTTAATCGTACGTAATCGTAATCGTGTGTATAATTCAGTCAATTGTTTTTTTTTCACTTGTTTCCATATTTCTGGCAGTTAAAGAGTTAAATATTTTTAATATCTGATTAAATAAAATTTTAAAAAAACTGTTGTATATTTGTACACAGCGAACATTAGTATGAAAATAAAAAAAATTAATTAAAAAAACGAATAAACTTTGGCGATGAAAAGGTAAAAGAAGCAGTTTCCATATACAAGAACAATACCAACATCAGCAGCAACAACAGAGAAGTAGTAAGGTACATAATATAAACTTGCTTGTACAGTTTGCAACTATTAGTTTAGTTAGTTGTGTACTTTTATGTCATCATTAATTTGTTACGTAATAAATAATATTATAGTACTCAGTAGCTGTAACAATGTACAGTTAAATGCATGGAAGTACGGTAAACAGTTCGAGCACATCAAACATTGTGAACACGTATGGATAGCCAGTGCCCACAGCAAGGTACTCACAACGAAAAAGCCATAGGTCTCAGGCTTCGTTCCCAACCGACAATTAAAATTCTCTTTTAGACTGTGTAGGTATTGCATAAAGCACACGACCCGACTTTATTCCACCGGGTTGTCGTTGAATACGTGGTTTTTTTGTAATTAGTAAAAAACTGATTTAAACGACGACTTTTTTTGAGAAGTTTTTACAACCTGATTAACGAATGTGGAAAATTTCAAAGATATGCATGACATTTTTCTTGATTACCATGATATTTTATTTAGTAGGAGTAAAACTGTTATGTAAGCTTTCTAGAAGTACCTATTCCAAGTATCAAGTTTTTATAAAACATGTATCTGTAAAGTATAAGATACTTAAAACACAAAACAATGCACATTTTATTCAGTTGGAACGCATTCCTTTTTTCATATAGATACTTTGGATCGACATATTCATTCTTCTAACTGTTATTGTTAGAGTTGATAACGAACCATGCGACGGTCATTCGTTATTTTATTTTTATTGAGAAATGTCGTTATGTATTTGATTCGTTACTATGTTATTTTACAACACGACAAAACTTTTTACTATGTAATTTCTTTGTTCGCAGTAAAATACAAAATTATCGATTTTTTAACTAATCTAACATACTAGTATCACATTTCTATTTGAAAAAAGCCATTAGCTTAATAAATTTTACAAAAGCTTTACTAATATCTTTTTAGATATCCAGCTGAATTTTGTTTTGAAAGAGAATACCTCGACCAAAAACGCTCGTACGAGAATTTTTAAGACTTTATTTTTAAGGGAAATAAACAATCTTTGCATTTTATGCAGTTCAGAGTCCAGACCCCTTTCACCCTTTCAAACCTTTCACCCTTTTCACCCTTTCAAAAAACGATAGAGGAAGATGGATCTTTAACTTAATGATTTGAAAACTGGAAAGTATTAATCTTTCAGGTTAGGTCTAACAAATCTGTTAAAAAATAGCGATAAAAACACTTAATTAATAAATATTAAAATGAATTTTGTTGACATCCAGTTGAGACAAAGTTGAAATAAATACCACGATACTCGTAATAAAATTGTATATTAAGAAATTAAATTTTAAAATAAGCGTACAACAGACTAACATTTCTCCAAATATCGATTCTTTGATTGCAAGGCAACCATCGTAAGTAGCTTAATTTATTCATATAACGCATTAGTGGAATCTATCCAATGGAGTTTTTAATAGAATGTCAATATCGGCTTGTATTTACTGTTTTGAATAATTTTAACCATAAGCCAAATACAATGTTAAATGTGTGGAGTCGTTTATATAAATGAAGTGAATTATACTCATGTAAATATTTTCACATAGGAATTCACTCGGATCATAGATTATAGAAGATAGTAACGAGATAAAACTATAACAGGTACCTATGTTAAACATCACATTATATATACAATACTAGGAGTCTAAGAAGAACTAAGTACATCCTTCGATATCATTAATCAAGCTAGACGTAAGCATTAAATATAACACGTCTAAATGAATAAAAATTAATAGTATATGAAATTAAAATTAATACAAGGCATTTAAGTTACGTGACACCATTTGTGAAGCAGTAGCAACTTGTAACAAATCCGTTAAGGTAGAAAGATTATAATGTGTATAAAAATATGTCTGGATCATTCTGTCTGTTTGCTCCTTTATCGAGTTAAATCAATGCAACTGCATCTTTGGAATTAGGTTTTAAATTGGATAGATAATGGTTAAAAAAAACCATTCCTGTTACGAAGAAAACAAACAAAGCTTTTGTATACTTACAAGTGACGCCTTTTTCTAAATCTTCATAGTAACCAACCAACGCCAGCTGCTGTAATACTGAACTTGGTAGCTTACACAATTGTTCAACACGCCGTAAACGACCTGATATTAGTTCGACATCCTTTACGTTACGATCGCATGGTCTGGAAAAATAAAATCTTATTAGAAATTTTGATTAAAAAAGAGAAACATAAATTACTTAAATGTAAACAGTAATTATTTTTATTTATTGAATAGGGTATTATTGTTAGTCAAAAATAAGTTATGAAATTTGAAAAAAAGTTAAAATTTATGTAAAAATATACTTAAGTATTCTTATTTCGAGTCATAAAAGCACATTTTTCTTTTAAAATATTAAAATTAATAATCGTAATTTTTAAACTGTATATCACGTGACCTAAAACGTGGGCAAGCCTTGCTGTGATGTCATATCGGTATGAACCATAGACCATCAGTTAGTTCAGTATAGACAGCTGGGTATCCATAGGTAATAAGTATTTATATTTATTATAATCAGATGTCTATGAATATGTCTGTCAAACTTATTTGTGTTATTTCGTATAATAATACCGATATAACGTCATCAAATTGGATGCCTGCGTTTTTGACAGTTTAAAAAAAGGTTTAAAATTTAATTTAAGCTTTTGGCAAGAAAGCGTGTGTATTTTTCCTAAATAAATTTTTGGTGGCTTTTTATTAACAAAATCAACATTTTGAGGTACTTTTTCAAAAATTTTATATGCTAATATAAAATATAGTTTCATGATTACATACCTATTTTAAAGTAATCAATACGAAAATAGAATAACTAATTTAAGGTAAAAGTAATAAGGTATTGAAATGAGCTTTATACTCATAGTCTTGCAAAATATTTAAATATGGTTCGACCAGGCTTTTAATATGAAACATCTACTAAGGCGGGTCAGACCGGTTGATAAACTGGCAGCGTCACCTGGCTTTTAATGTCTATTAAATTCTAAATTATCAATATCGTTATAATTACGAAAATGTTTTGCATCTTAAATAACAATAATTCTAAAATTCTTAATTTCAACATACTCCAGAGAATGCTTTTTATGTTATGTGAAATGCCAAAACTAATCGAACTGGACCCAGATGGAATCCATGGAATAATTATATCAAAATCGATATTTTCATTGATAAAATGTCTAGACAAAAGCATAATTACTTGAATATCTTTTTGGCTATGGATTTAACGAACTCAGTACTCCCTGATGTTAGAAATGTCAATCAAATGAAAATTATATTATTTTCGTGACATAACAATTCTCTTTCGTGACGTTACAAACACTTTACAGATAGTCTAGCCTAGAATGTTAATTTAATGTTTAGGTACAAAAATCATGAGTCCCATTAAAGAATGAATAAATTATTACAATTATTGATATTGTTATTAAAATTAATTTGTTTCATAGATTACTTACTATTACTAATAGATTAGGGAAGTACGAGCTGTAATCTATCCAGCAGTAAGCAGGTTTGTCTATCAAATGTTCAACTTTAATGATTAATTTTGTGAAAACTTAATTAACTTAACGAAGACTTAATGACTAAATCGAAATTTTCAATTTTCTGTATTTCGAAAACTAAACCAGCTATCGAAAAATTTTATTCTTACTTATCGTTTAATTTCGTTACATTATAGTTCATAATCAAACCTAAAAATTCACAATTACTAGTTATAAAATAGGCACTCACTTTCGTATGTCACTGAAAATTAAAACTCTACGTTAAAATGGATGCGTATTTTTGTATAGGTGGGGTTGCCTTTTACATGTGATAGTTAATCATTAAATAGTAAGCATTTCATCAAATAATAGTGTTCGAGAATGACATAGAATCAATAAATAAAAATATCAAAACCGCTGCTTTAAACCAAAAAGCATCGTTTACACAAATTACAATCAATTCAAATCACTGAATATTTTAATGTATCAAAGGCATGAATGACAACTGTAAAATATGATAAGCATATAATGTATTCAGTTTGTCTTAGAATTAGGGCCAGATGTAGTATTTTCGGAACAGTTGGTTCTGCTCTCCAAGTCACGTCAAACAACTTTTCCTATTCAAAAATTATCATAGGCGTGAAAGTTTATTTTCAGGGGAAAATACTTAATTATGTGACTAGATTAAAATTGATATAAATATTAATTATTGAATATTTTTTATTAATTGTACTTGAATGTATGTAATAGTACTATGTGCTGTTGCATTTTTATAATTATAATAGTTTTTTATACCCACTGTATATCTTACATATTAAAATAAAGCTTCCGTATGCATAGGACCACAAAATTTGAAAAGAAACCGATAAGTTGACATGAAATTTTGACAGACCGTGGCATTTATACCCAAGAGTGTTTATATAAAGTTTAAAGTATCCCGAAGTATGTTTCTAGACTATCTTTATTTACTCCCCTAATAATTAATATCAAACACAGCCACAGCAAAACGTTGCCGGATTTAGCTGATAATAATTTCCATTTTCAAATCATGAAAATAATTTTCAAATTTCTGTCAGCAGCCCCAAAGACTGCCTAACATTTTTGATTCATATTCAAGTATAGTCCTCAATATATATTCATCAATTTTAAACTTGTTGCGCAATTATAAAAATTGACCAAGCTCTCTGAAAGAGGAGAACTTCGATTATGGAAATTTTCATACTAGAAAAACTTGTTAGGCAAGACCTTGACAAGAACCACACTTTAAAAGGTTCTAAAATTACTAGCCCTAGACCTATCTCTACATTATTTAAAACAATAATAGATCTAAAACACTTTACAGATAATTGAAAATGCATTGATAATTTATTGATAACTACACCGCATTTGATTGGAGACAACGCTATTATTGTAATTAATTTATCAAATATTTATGATGATGTTATAAATTCATAAACCTACCCATAGGGTAGGTATTATCATTATGCAGGTATTTATTTGTATTTGATGTTTGACTGTTGTTTAATACCCCTAAATCCATCTGCAATGTACAGGGATATTATTTCCCCCATTGTTCAAAAAGTATACATAGTACAATAATAATTATGGGAACAAAATTTGTGTTAATAATCCTAATTTAAAGTATAATTAATCAAATTTTTTAATAAACTAATATCCGGCATATATGTCTCGGAATACCTATAACGTCACCTTGTACAGATATACTGGATAAAGGTATAAAGATGAGCTTATAAAGAGAAATGATTATACACTCATCCAAGAAAACTAAAAGTTTAGTTCCGAGCCTTCATTTTACCAGAATTATTTACGACTGAATGGCGAAGTTTACCAAAATTGATTCACTTGATTTAACTCCTCTAATACAAAAGAAAAATACAGCTATCAAAGACTGAGAATTACTTTCAGGTATCTTGCAATGGGTCGACTAAATTTAAAAAGCTCTTGATAGTGATGCTATACAATTCCACTTTTTCTGGATCTATTATTTTTCGTAAAATAAGGTGAAGAAAATGCAAAAATATTAATTTTGAAGTTTAATGAAATTTTTGTGAAGCATAGGTATGTCTCATTTGCTGAATAAAAGAATAAGCCTAATCATGATAATCTCTCAGAAAATCTCGGAAAACTTGTATTAAAAAATGAAAAACATTGGTATCCAATTCCGTTACTTTATCTTTTTCGATATATTCACAATAAGTTTCATTTTTCGTAAACAAAAACAGCACCATTTAAAAATTTTGAAAAAAGTTTACTACTAGATATGTTATCTTTTTCCTTTAAGACATTTTATATAGGAAAGTATAAGTATCACTTTTATACTTAAAAGTTCTTTAAAATGAGATAACACCGTAATTTGTTTTTTTCGTTCTTTAATATAAAACGGTGACAAAGAATTTTAACTAATATTTTCTACTCAGTATATGGATATTAAAAGTATGAAAAGAAATCCACTTTAAGTTGGGTATAATTTTGATAAACTTTAATAGCTTGCAACAACATTTTTGGCTTCAATTCTCATCTTGTAGATACACTAAAATAATACCGATTGTTTTTATTATAGAGAGGAAAAATTTTTTCATATTGAAATAAAGTAAAAATACTTTCCTAACGATTAGAACAAGTACTGCTAAATATTTGTATTTACAATAGAATGGGATTAAATTTAAAATATGAATTCATTGATACAAAATCACTGAAGTTAAATAAACAAAATCATTACTTCTATGAAAGAGATTGATTTTAGGTTAGAGTTATGCATTTTTAGTTAATATATAATTGTGTAAATAAAGCGAATCGATGAATTAAAAGTAAAGCCAGCTACATGAAGAATGTTGTTACTAATTTACAGAAAGTTTGAAATAAACTTATTGACATTTATATTATATACATTTTTATTATATTAACCATATTTTTTGGTATATATATATAATAAGCATCGGTAGCACAGTTGCTTAAGTTGTGGACTTAGGATACTAAAATGAATAGTAATCCATATGTCGCTGGTTCAAATGCGAAGAGGTTTAAGGCGGAATCCTGGGTTTTTATTGTCAAAAAAATCAACAACACGGGCGAGTAGTAGCTAGTATCATTATATAACATATTATAATCAGTTTATACATGTATTATGGACTTATATAGAAACAAAGAAACATTTTTGTAAAATTTTTACTACAGAATAAAATATATGTACCTACCCATATAATAATACCATTAATAAGTACTCTTGTTATGTGTTCTATAAAACCGTGTATTATAAAGCACAGGACATAGATCCGAAGTAATCTTATATTATTACTAAATCATAATAATAATTTCGTAATGTCATGAACAGCAGTGGCTCTCATATTATTCAGAGTAAAAGTTTTATTCACTTCATCACAAAACTACCACTAAACTGTTGTAAGGTATACGTATACGAGTACTATTAATATACATCAAAATACAGTGTGTACAAGCCAAGTACGAAAATCGGGTACATTTGTTGACTGGTCGAATAGTTTTTGAGATACGGACTAAAATCGATCAAAATATTGCGATATCTCAGAAACTCTACATCCAATCATTAAATTAACCGGATTTTTATACTTTTTGGATCTAAATTACCCCATCCACCGCGTTTAATCAAATTACAGTGATGTAAACAAAAAAATGTTTCAAACAAAAGTTTATTTTTTATAATAATTGACCTTTGTTGCTCATTTACGAACTCAAACCTTGAGAACGCTGTAAAAATTTCAACTTGATATTTTTTTCGTTTTTTGAATTATCGTGATGACAGATGCGACAGACAGACAGACAGAAATGGGCTAATTAGGCGATTTTATGATTACCCATACCAAAATTTTGTTGGAAGCATCAATAATTTTATGCGTTACAAACTTGGGACTAAAGTTATCTTGATATATTTCATATACATGGTATAAATATGTATCACTTCTAATGAATCTCACTGTAAAACTGTGATTAACATTAGTAGTTGCAGTGGCTCGAACAAAGTACATTATAATATCGCATATGTTCAACACTTTTCTAGAAGAAGTAAAAGATATAACAATAATGGTTATGTTAAAAATTATACTAAAAAGTTATGTACCATAGTTTCATGTTAGCAAATGATGTTTGATGTTAGTTGTTTTAGACACTAATTTAATATCGTTCTTCCATAAGAATCTTTTAGGATTATCTTAATGCCATGAATAATTAGATTCATTTGAACAGATGTATTCATTAAGAGAGCAAATATAAGTAATTGTAGAATAACTATTGTTTATTTACAAACATTGGATTACAGAATTTAAAAGAATACTTAGCATCACCAAGGACTTTCCACTCGAATTTTAGACCATATTATTATTCAGTAATGAATGTATGTTTCAACGTTGCTATTAGGATATTATATCAAGCTATGGTTTTGTAAAAATGCCAAATGCTTTTCTCTAACACAAAGTGAATGAGCATTCGGTTTTCTTCTAAATTCAAAAATTCAACTCACTTCGCAATAAATAGATCAAGAAGAATTCAATAAATAAAAAATGTGCCAGCAATAATATACTTGAGTATTTCAGAGTCTTCAGTATCAGCTTGTACCCAGTCGTATTGTGAAGAAATGCAAAGCAATAAAATGGGTCATAGCAATTTTAGTAGTAAACAAGTGATAACAAACAATTAACTGAGTTAATTGTTCAAATACCATGTAATTTGCTTAGCCCATTAACAACTAAAAGAATACAAAAAGAGTCATTCGCAATTTTTTTATACGGACACTTTTTTTACTCCCGTGCGACTGTACTATTGTCGTACCGATTATAACAACTGCTATTTATCACGAAGTTAAAATCCGAATACTTTATTTTTAGAACTACAAAGCACATTAAGCATTTACTCGGGAATATATAAAAAATAGAGATGTATGTATAAAGCTTGTCAGTAAAAATAATTGGACTCGTTTTTAATCTCTATATATTATAAATGCGAAAGTAAGCATGTTTGTTTGTTTGTTTGTTACGCTTTCATGCTAAAACTAGCGAATGGTTTTTAATGAAACTGTACAGCAATATCGCTCATACTTCAGAATAACACATGAGATATAATTTATAAAGATATATTAATAAAAAATTATAAAAAAAATTAAAAATTAATTTAATTTGACATTTGACATTACCATAAATTATAGATTGCTGATATACTCAATGAATAATTTCGACTATTATACATTTAAAAAAATAAAAAACCATACATATGTTTTACCTGTGTAAAACAATCCTTACCATTATTTAAAGTGTTATAGAAAGGGGATAAGCGAGGACAATCTTTATCAATCTTTACTTTTAAACCCAGCGAAGCGGATGGGTATCACTCTAGTAGTATATACAATCTACATATCGAGAAATAAATAATGGCATTAACATAACGTAACGTATATATTTACAAATGGAACTTTGAAATGAATGCAATGAAAGACGTTCATAACGTCATTACGCTTAACGAAAATTTGTCATTAAATACAGATAAATTCGTGAATAATATATCAAGTTCAAATTAGGCAATGGCGTATACGCCATCTGTAACATTGTACCTAGATTAGTTCTCAATAATGAAAGTTTTATAATTTTTGGTTGGCGGTAAGCGCATTAACTTAACGAATAAAATGTGATAAGGATACAGTCAATTAACTTTTGGATATAAAGAGTCTTTAATTGAAAGGTGCCATTTAAAATTAAAAAGGTTTTTGTGAACTAAGTTGAAACATACAAACTCTAAGCTTAGTAGAGGAACAGAATATTTGCGGTTTTATCTCGTAAATAATCTAACTAAGTCTAATAGCTCTAAGATTGTCTTGAATGCTTCAAAATTTGCGGGAGCATTTCCTTAGACTTTAGCTTTAACGTAGTCCCAAATAAAAAAAGTCCAATAGAGTTTCAACATGGTTTCAACAATCTTTTTGCATATCTTTCGAAATTTTTTAAAATGGCTTGAACTATCAACGTGCTTGGACACCCTTGTATAATTTCTTTAATAACAAATGCAGATTTACTATAAAACAGATCACTTTACTAACAAGTTATATTTATCCGAATAAATAGTGGGACCACAACTTGATATTAACAACAACGTTAACAAATCCAATTATATCATCAAGATTATCTTCAATAACTTCATTTCTGTCCATCACTATATATGACAATACATAAATGTATTGGTATGTTTTAAAACAATTATATGACATATATTTTTTAATGGCTTTGTAAAGAGTATAAAAAAATTGTATGCAGATAGTGATGTGAAAAAGTTCGAAAATCCTCGAATTATTTCCAAACGCTTCAAGATATATGGCTCTAATTTTTATTGACTCTGAGCTCTATTATCCATGCTTATGGTTTTGTTGAGCTTAATAATTTTAATCATCGTTCGAAAATCGTGTACAAAAGTTGTAGCGAATTTTGAATCAATTGAGCCGTCACTTAAACCCCAACCTTTTTTTTAAAAGCGTACTTTTACTCTTCTTGCCCCATCTAAAGATGTTGTGTGAGGAACATTTACGATGAATATTATTGTCCTATTGAAATTATAAAAACTGTAGCTCTTTATCATAAACCATTTTTAAGTAATTTAAGGGTTATAACCTTAGCAGCAATATATGATATACAAAATGTATTCACATACGAATTTTTAAATATAAAATACAAAGAAAGCTCTAATAAAAATTCTAATTTAAAACCATCCATTTTTAAACATTTTCTTTTAAATTTTTGTTGGTATATTATATTATTCTAACAAAATCCTGCGCGGATTTAGAAATCGAAATAAAAAGTAATTTTCAATTCAAGATAACAAAAATCAAATGCAAGCTCAATAAAACTTAATTGGTTCGAATAGATGCCACTTTAAACGATCTTACATTTATAACCAGAGGGTCGAAAAACGAATGATTCTCAAGTTGTTACAACTTTTCTCTAATAGCTAATTAGTAAATGATTCCTAAAAATATTTCTCACGTCTCAAATAATCACAAGTGAAGATGCATGAAGAATCAAAAAACACTACAAACCAAATTCGAATATACTCATGTTTTTGTATAAGATTACCAGAAAATTGTTATTACTTTATAAATTTTTCAACAAATTTTTTCTCAAATCAAAATCTTTCCAGAAATGTACAAGTTTAAGTACAAAAATACATTTCAGAAAGTTTCGTAAAAATTCGAGATAAATTCCCCGATTTCTATTTATTTCAATGAATGTATTGGCAATAAAGAATAGGAAAAAATGGAGCGTTTAATATCATTAAATACTACTGCTTTAAAATTATGTTATAATTATATATTTTTATAACTATATCAAACAAAAAAAATTGTTCTATATAATGTCATTTTTCTGAAATGTTTGCATTTGAATATACAGTGTCTGTCATATTCTGAACAGTAGAGAGATATAGGTATGTAGTATGTGTAGGTAGATAGGTATCTATACTGCCACGAAGATAAAACAAAGGATTTCGACTTCACATACAGTTTTTATTATTACATATGATTATGCACTTATAATATGTTTCCTTTTTTTTTCAAATTACCTTCAAGCAATTTTTAAAAATATATTTTTTATTTAATATGTAGAATTATTTGCAAATAACATGTAGTGATCCGGTGTTCCAATTAAACTCGACTATCAATTTAAAAAATCTAGAACATACAGACCTATTTTATTGTTTAGAACAGTTCATTTCAATTAAATATTAATATATTTGAAATGTAAATCATTACAATGGGAATTAGAAATGGCAATACAAAATTTAAAAAAACCCCGACAGATCTTTCAGGTACAGAATCCTAAATTCGCACTTGAAACATATCTATGAATACCCTCCATTAAAGTACCGTTTTTCTTAAAGACTTTTCCAAATTGAAGCGATTTTTAACATCATCGCCAATTTTTTTAGTTTATTGGGGAACGAAGTCCTAAACGCGCACTCTCTATTGAGTAACCTTTCAAATGAAACAAAAAAATAAAAATCGGTTCATCCGTTTCGGCGCTACAATGCCACAGACAGACACACATACACACATACATAGCGGTCAAACTTATAACACCCCTTTTTTTTTAGACCCCAAGATACGAGATAATTTTCAGGATGCCAGAATCAATTACTCTAGCCAAGAAACTCGGCTTTCCCGTGATCAGTAAAAGTATTTGCCTCTTTTGTTTGAAATAAAGCGCAAATATATACCTCAATAAAGACGTATTTTGCGATAAATAGATTATGATTGTTCAATAGGTCTCCTTCACTTTCTAAAGTGCCTCAACAATCCTTCAAAAGGAGTATCCAACGGAATTTAATAAAAAATTTTAATTAAATATAAAATTAATTTTATGTTAAATTTAATGAAAAAACTGAAATATAATATAGCTCTTAAAGAATAGCAATTTTTGAAGGTACGTTTATATAAATAGCTTCCAAAACTATAAGATTTGATCAATTTTTCTTATCTGGACAAATCTGGTCTAGTATCACATTCTTGTCCAAATGAGGCATTTCAGAACACTCAATAACATATAATTATGTAGAGTTTATTTATTATTAATCAATTATGCGGTTTTAAAAATAATTTTATAGTTATTTATTAAAATAATAACATTAATTAAATTATTGAAATAATTAATTTTTATTCAAATAAAAACAAAAATGACAATAAATAATATTAAAAATAAATTTAATAGATAAAATCAATAATATTTATTATTTTATTTATATCATACTAGCGGACCCGACAGACGTTGTCCTGTACACACGTCTTTTTTTAGAGCTGAAACAATCTGGACCGCTTTGATGAAAATTATTATTGAAAAGTTATTACTTTGTTAAATAAATAACAGCATCGTAAATGAAAACTTTAACTCATTTTAATGAAAGGTGAAAAAGCTTGCACTCAAAACATTTTATAACATATATATTTATTTTTTTTTAATTTACAAAAACTTAATTTATCGTAATGCCATTGGATGTACAATATTTTTAGTTAGTCCATGATAGTGCCATCCGTCGAATCTGATGTAAAACATTCCAAAATCAAAAACTCCTTACAAATAAAAATTAATTAAAAAAACATCTGAATTCACAAAATTATTTAGCGGCCCAAACAGACGTTGTCCTGTGGAAACGTAACTACAATTCATTAATACCTATACTACGTTTAGCCTGTCTGCTACACTCATCCCGCTAAACCCCAATTTAACTCCCATTTATTGGACCGGCCTGAGCTTCGACCTTTGGCCTGGCCTTCGGCAGTGGAGCTCGCTGCGCTCGCATATGGCTCTAATAAATGCCTATTGACAATAAAAAATACATAGTACACATAGTAAGTTGTAATATAATGTGATATGATTTATATGCGCTCCCACCATTTAATGAGATTTAACTTTTTTGGTGTGGAACCCTTAAAAACAGTTGTAGTGGACCGAATGGTAAATCTAAACCATTCTCCAATCCCCTTGAACTCACACAAAAAATTTCATCGAAATCGGTCCAGCCGTCTAGGAGGAGTTCAGTCACATACACACGCACACAAGAAATATATATATTAAGATAAAAAATACAAACACAATACTTTTATTATTGTATTATTGTACCTACTACGAATAAATAATAATTACTAATAAATTTTTATCGTGATCAAATAACGCGATAAAGTAGTAGCGAATATGAACATCAGACACCAGACTCATTTTAAGTGCCATTTTCTATTTCTCTGATAATATCCGAGAAATTCAAAATTTTCAAAGAGCACCCCTTTTGACTGTCCTTTCGAATTAATCGGCATAAAATTTGAAACAAATTTCAAGTATAACATTTTTGCAAACTTATTAATCTTTTCTACAAAATATACATAATTTAAATTTACACTTTTAATCTTAATATATATATTTCTTGTGAGCGTGTGTATGTAATTGAACTCCTCCTAGACGGCTGGACCGATTTTGATGAAATTTTTTGTGTGTGTTCGTGGAGATTCGAGAATGGTTTAGATTTACAATTTGGTCCAGTACAACTGTTTTTGAGGGCTCCGTACTAAAAAAATGAAATTTCATTAAATGGTGGGAGCGCATATAAATCATATCACATTATGTATACTATGTGTACTATGTATTTTTAATAGTATTCAGGTATTGTCAATAGGCATTTATTAGAGCCATATGCGAGCGCAGCGAGCTCTGCTGTCAAAGGTCAGGTCAAAGGTCGAAGGTCAGGCCACTCCAATAAATAGGAGTTAAATTGGGGTTTAGCGGGATGGGTTTAGCGGACAGGCTAAACGTAGTATAGGTATTCATGAATTGGAGTTACGTTTTTACGGGACAACGTCCGTCGGGGCCGCTAGTATTTATATAAATTTACTCATATCAAATAAAATATTTCAATTAGAAAATAACTGTAGAACTATTATTAATTATTAATTCATATCACCAAGTCATTAATTTTATTTTTTACTTCAAGCCATACAAAGTTTATTTTTAAAGGGTTTCGTTAATCATTTTTCTAACACATGAAATTTACATAACGTTAAAAATTATTTGCAAATTTGTTGCTAATTAAAAAAAAATTATTTAATTATATTATATAATATTTTCAAACCAATTAAATTTGAATATAAAGCTAGCGTAAATTTTTTTGGTTAATTTATAACAAAACGAAAATTTGTATTTGCATAGTCGTTCTAGGTAGTCTAACAACAGTTATTGAGAGAACTATACTTCAAAGCAATGGGCCCGAAAAAATTTTACGTCACCAGTATGAAATATATGACTGCTTCTTTTTCTATAATCCGTTTTCTCAGATCTGTTTCAATTAGATTAGGGAAAAAGCCAATATTTATCAATGAAAATCTAGGGGGACATTAAAAAGAGGCAGATTGCTCAATATCTTCCATGCTCGGTGTTGTTATGTCGGTTTTCCCCTAAACGGACAAACAAAAACAAAACAGGAATTCATGTCGAAAAAAACAAAAATGCAACTTTTTTCAAATTTTTTGAAGACTGGGAATATAATGACCATTACAGTTTCAGTTTTGTTTTTGTTTTTCAACAGCTCAACTGTCCGTTTAGTAGAAAATCGGCATTAGACCACGAGTCCTTTCGTGACCATAAAAATTTTCGACTTGTTGCAAATAAGAGCAAAAAATGTACGCCACCTTTCTACCTAATAAATCATTGAAATTTGTTTTGTTTAACCGGTACCAAATATACTATATATGTTTCTTGTTAGAAGAAATTCGATACCTTGTTTGAGAAAATTTGATTATTTATAAGTCTTCTTAATTGTTAGCTTCATTTACTTACATAATGTTCAATTTACTAGTGATTATAAATAATGATTGGTCTATTCCAATTATAAATAATAAATGCTTGTATTTTTTATAATCCAAAAACCATAGGTTTGGCAAACAACATGAGAACGATATTGATGTTTTTTTCAATTTTTGGGATTGAAATCCTTTTTTTTCGCCTCATGATGTTTGTGTTTGGCTTTTTGTGCAATACATGTGCTAAGACAATATTTTTGAATGGAATTAAAATCCAAATGAAACGACTATATTATTATCCAGAAACATTTGGAATTAACCAGTGCAAGAGTAAACGTTATGGCTTTTAGGTAGCTAAACGTATTATTAATCAATATTTCTTTAAAAAAAAATAGCATTTATTACCAAATTACGATCAATCAATTTTCTTTTCTTAAATATAACGTAAACACCTACCCATAATTAAAATATAATCCATCATGATAAAGCTATCCCAAGCATTTTCTATTCGCTATTCAATAAAAGGTAGGAGGAAATGGTATATATAAATATATATTTGATGCAAAAACATTGTATATGTTACACGTGCTTGTTAACTGCGAAAATACATTTTACGGTAGAATGGCGCACAAAAAATGTATACAAAAAAGTAACCATTTTTCACATGCCATTATTATACTGACACACATATTTCACACACACAAAAAAAACTAATGGTTGGTGTTAAATATTTTGTGTAAATTAATTTTTATTTTCATGATCTGTCATCCTTTTTTCTTATATAGAAGGGCTTTATATATCTTTGTTAATGTTTTCAACACATTTTTGCTTTACAATATTTTTACTTCAATTCACTATATCTACTTCAGGCAAAAAAGGCAAAAATTTCATAAACTACAGAAAAAATATTTAACTGTCTCTTATCCAGGCAAAATGGAGTTATGGACAACACGCTTACACTATGAAATCAATCTATAAAAACAATCAAACATTGAAACAGCAAACCAGAGAAGATATGATTCAAATCCCACTGTAAATGCTGGGACTTGTGATGGATAACTTCAAGAATTGCCCGTAAGAATGCGTGCGCCTTGACGGACTTCGTCTTACGGGGAATTAAACTAATCATCGATGTAACTATATTTACTAAATTGTTGTTGAACTATTTTTATTTTTGGAGATTAATTCCTTAAGAATCGATTTTAAGATGAAGACATGGGAGGGGTGTCTTCATTTTAAATGCGACACACTGTATAAGGCGTCCGAAAAAGATATGAGGAATAAAATCTAGTTATCGAATGATCTCGTTACGTTTTTGGTGCCCAATCTTTCATGCACAACTTTCACTTTTTAGTAATGCGTGTGTATAACTTATATACTTGTATTATGTCGACAAAGCATATATTGTTTGAAACTGACTATAACCTGACAGACACAGCACATAGTGTATTTGTTGCCCTCCGATACAGAATGACTACATAGCTACTTAGCCAACGTACATTTGAAAACAATATTTTCAAAATAGAACAATATACACCTTAACCTTGTATGTATGGCAGTTCAACCGTAACTACTGTAGTTTAACAACGGTAGCAACAACAGTTCCTGTCGTTAATATTAAAATTTATTGTAAAATTTAAGGTGAAATAAAATAAGTTTTCACTGCAGACAAAACAGCATATACATTATTTATGACACTACTGCATTACAGCTCTATTTTAAAATGCATATTGTTTCTATATAAAGTATATGACATACACACCAAAATTATATCTTGAGATTAAAAAAATTAGACTTCAGTTATATCTGGGCAAGCACAAATACATATACAGGCAAGGTAGAGTAAAAAAAAAATAAAAAACCACAAAACTATATTGACAAAATGAGTTTATTTTAAAGTCACAATGTGAAATGAAAATCCCCTAAGGAAATATAAAAAAAGTATAAGTTTATATATAATAGGGAAAAATATATGGGTACCTCTACATTTTATATACTTAACATTCACATTGCGTCATGGTATTTCACATAAAGAGAGTCTGTAAAATATTCCAAATGTACATGACCAAACAAGGATAATTATTATAATAAGCTTTCATCACAAATTCTGGGCAAAGATATAGAGTTACATAACACTCGATCTCTGACCATCCGCATCCATTGATTTCCCTCAAAGTTTTTAAATTGATCTATCCATTTCCTTATTTGACGGCCAATTTTTCGCTTGGATGTGGTATCCATGTGCTGCACCTCTGTACCCAACGCATTTGACTCACCCTCAACACATGACTAGCCCTACTCCATTTTAACTTTTTAAGCATGACTGTGATATCTTTGATGATTTTTGAATTTATTCTATCGGACCTTTTAATTTTAAGTATGTTACGTTCCATATCTCACTCGCATGTCCGAAGTCTATTCAAATGTTTTCAAAAAATCAGTGCCGAAGTCTGAGTACCACATGTGAGTACCGGCAAAGTACAGAAATCCATCACTCTTCGCTTCAAATGTAACGGTATATAGCCTTTGAGGATGTTCCCCAATAACCAGTACTTTTGCCAATCATTTGCTATACAGGATTCTTTTTCGACCATTTTTTCATTAAAAATTATAATTTTTCCCAAATATAAAAATGGTTCACACAAGGATAAAAATAGTTAAATAGTTTTTCAGTTTTGGTTCTGTTGTTCTTTATTTTATGTAATCAAAATATAAAATATTTCTTCCGTGATGTAAAGATACTATCAAAGCGATCTTAAAGGCAGAAGTCCGAATGAGACAGCTTCCCTTTGTCCACACCTAGACTCTTAACCTTTTCTTAGAGATATGATTTTGGATACCATATTGAAAGTGTATTAAAAAAATTAAGCTATGTAATAAAGTTAATAGTGCGTTATTACATTCCAAAATAAATGAGCTAATTTCGCTTTCAAAATTTGGTTTACCATTGTATGTATACTATCATGCTTCAGTAAACATATGACGAACGCTTCTGGCCACTAAATATGAATCGTGGAGAATTCTATTGCACAGATGAATCTTGCTATACTAAACATTAGTAAATAAACAATAATACAAAAAAAATTATACATCATATTTCAAATTTAATTACAAATGAAGTTGTTTGTTTATTCAATCATTCGAATAGAACTGTTTTTTTTGTTTATTTCAAAAATAATTTTTCCGGGAAAATCCGAGAGTGACTTCTGAATAAATTGAACTAATTGAACTGTTAACAAGGTGAAGGTGATAAGAATTAACTAGAACTGCTTATGATTGTTTGAAAGTCAGCAAGGAACAAATTAACTAATGCATAATTTTTATGCTTTACCAACCCGCTCGTACGACTCAAGAATGTTCCTCTGTCCTCAGGTAGACTTATAATTGGTAGGGTGGTGGTTTTGGAAAATTTAAGATATCAGCTAATCATTAAATTCTACATTTTTCCAATTTTTTTTAGTTCTATGTTCCCCAAAAATAGTAATAACTTAGATAGAGTAATAGCTAGATAAAAATTTGAATACTTTTATTGTTTTTGAATTGCTCTTACAGGTCCGATAAGCAAGGATCATCAAATTTGTTGTTAAAAATCAAGGTTGTAGCTCATACATCTTTGTTTTTATATCTCTCATAAGAGTGGCATTCAAAAAACATTTCTGTTGATTTACTAAATATTTTGTATTCGGTAGAAAAAAATAAAATTCTTGTGTAACCTATAGCTATAAGGAGCATGAATAAAAATGTGAGCGATGACCTTGATAGTAGACGCAACGTAAAAAAAAAACACTACTATATGGTTTATTCTGCCACAAGCAATTTATTGTTTTGTTTTCTTTTAGAATGGAAAATGTATATATGAACTAAATGTATGAACCAACGTTGGTAGCACAAAAAAAAAGATACATAAAATTGGTAACAGGTATTTTATTTGTTACATAATAAATGAGCAACAACCACTGTATACATCATCTACGAGAAAACAAATAATAATTAGTATACAAGTATTTCATTTTTTACAAATGAGACGTTTTTTCTACATATTTTTATAGTAGGCAATGTTGTAGAGCATAAATTTCCACGTATACTTCAATAAACCAGGAGAAAAAAAGACGAAATCTCTAAATTTTGACCCATGGCACCGATTTTGATGAAAATGATTTAAGCTTTGTTCACCCTACAGATCAAAAGTTCTAGGGGCTTAATAAATATATGTTAAAAATGGCAACGGAATTCGATAGAGCGATGACATCTAAACAAAAAGTGTCACTTAAGTATATTCGTCAATACTTCCGAGTATATCCGCGATATATCCGAGTTATTAGCGATTGAAATACGAAGTATTAAACGTTAACTAACTGAAAAACTTGACGCTTTTGGATAAAAAATTTTTCGTACACTTTTCAAAGAACTGTAAAGAAACCTTGAAAATGAAAAAAGCTTCAAGTCATTTGCACGAAAATTAACGGGGTCATAATGAAAAGAAAGTTTCTCGTACCCTTTTTCAGTTGTATGAATTTACCATGGGAACTAAAATTTACCTTTTTTTTCGAAAAATTTTATTGCATTTAAATTGCAATATTTCGAAAACAATATATGCGAAACTGTTAGAACTTTTTCAGCATGATGTCAGTACCTCAACCAAGTAAATTAGCCATATAACCCATAAAAATGTAAAACTAGACTTGATACCATGACAAAAAGTGAAATTAAAATTGATTAAAAAACGAAGAAGTTATAAGCAATCAAAGCTTTCATTCAAAGATTTCCCATCTCCTTTTTCCAAAACAAAATTGTATACGTAATCTCTATGGTAATTTTATATGTAATCCCTATGGCGATACCCACGTATGACGTCACTAGTGGGTATCTTCCTCTCAGTTTAATTAGAAATTTAAAACGTTCATATCCTGCCTATATTAGTGCAGATTTTTAAAAACCAAACTTCACTTTTCTATTCGTGAAGTGAGAATTCTTCATCTGAAGTGATAAAAAAGATTTTTGTCCTATTCCCTAATTTAGTTCCTGTGCTAAATTTTTTGTGCTGAATAAAACATTAAAACTAGGTACGAGAAACTTTCTTTCATTATAGCTCTGTAAATTTTTGTAAAAATGACTTGAAACTTCATTCGAGGTCTTTTAAAAAACTTCATTCATCAATTTCAAAGTCTTTTATAAAACTTTAAAAAGTATATGATAAACTTTTTTTTAAAACGTCAAATTTTTAGTTATTAAACTTTAAAAACTCCGAATTTCATTCGCCAGTAACTCGGAAAGTATTGACTTTCCGAAATATACTTCATACATACCAAACTTCATAGTGCATTCAATAAAATATACTCATAAATAAAATATTTACATAAGTTGCGTAAATGGATTGAAGTAAATGTTTTTTTATATTTTCTCTCATAAAATAATATGTGACCTCATTTTCATTATTTACTTAAATTTTACCCTCATTTTTTAATAATAATTATATACGATGAAAATGTGTTTAAAAATAAGTCTAGAACAAACCATTGGTAATATACTGCTACCTCCCTAATTATACCCAAGGTATAAACATCTAAAATAAAATGTTTTAATTAGCTACCTTATGTTAATTAATTGCATACGTACGTACCATTTACCACATTTATGTAAACAGCAACTTTTTTAAGTACCTAATAGTTTTCAATTTTTGTAAAGGAACAATTAATGTATTTGAAAGTCTGTATGTATTATTATAATCTTTTATTTCTCTCGTAAATAAACGTCAAACAGTAAATATTTTTACGTAACATAGTTTAAATTATTTTATTTTATGGTGGAAGCGCATGGAAATTATATATTTTATATACACGGTGTGCTGTTTGTTTACGTTTAATTAAAAAAACGCCTTTTATGATGTAATTTGTTT
Source organism: Chrysoperla carnea (assembly GCF_905475395.1). Lineage (NCBI taxonomy): Eukaryota > Metazoa > Arthropoda > Insecta > Neuroptera > Chrysopidae > Chrysoperla > Chrysoperla carnea. The sequence continues at coordinate 17,430,972 of NC_058339.1, forward strand.
TTTTACTAATAATGTAATGTTTTCTTGCAAAAATATAATAAAAAAAAAAAAGTAGGATTTGACCAAACCAATCAAATACTTTTTTTAAATGTTTTTTCAAAATAATATAATCCAATTGAAATCAGTTCATATCCCTTCTTTAGTTGAATATTTTTAAATGAAATTTACTAATATCTACTGATTATCATTGGCTGCTGGTTATCGAATCATAGTCAGTGAATGAACAAATTTATCAATTTTTCTCAAATACAAAATTGGTAAAAGACTTTTTCCTTCGTCTTTATGAGCTTATTCTGTAGGCCGACGATCTGCAGTCAATAACAGAACACCGTGTATATATATAAGAATGAAAGATGACTGATCGATAAAATCGAGAAAAACGCAAAAATTTTGTTTTGGAATTTAATGAAACTCGGTGGATGGGGTAGTTTTGATCCAAAAAGTATAAAAATAAGGTTAATTTAATGATTGGATGAAAAGTTTCTGAAATATCGCAATATTTGGATCGATTTTAGTCCGTATCTCAAAAGCTATTCGACCAGTCAACAAATGCATCCGATTTTTGTACTTTTTGGGTCAAAATAACCTTATAAACTAAGTTTTATCGAAATTGGACATAAAAAAAATTTTTCGATTTCTTACAATTTTTTGTAAGGCCCTTTGAAAAAGGTGTGGATTGGGTAATTTTGATCCAAAAAGTACAAAAATCAGGTTAATTTAATAATTGAACCTATAGAAAGTTACCCCTTTGAAAAAATCGAGATAATCGGAAAAAATCAGGATAATTTAAAGATTAACCTAAAGTTACAATATCAGCGAGTATCATCGGCCAAACTTCATTTTCGAAAAAGTTAGAGTTCTCCACCAAAAATGTAGTGTCCGAAAATAGAGCACTTCTGCTCACCCTAAGGCGTAAATCAGAAAGCACAAGTACGCATGTATATGACTTTGTTGAGTACACTTAGACACACATTTTCCACCGGCTCCCATGAAAGTCAACAGACGAGTAGTCAATTCCTTGGTTAGAATGTTTTTACGATTTTATTTCATCGCTTACATTCTGCAAAGACTATAATAATAGTCTGTGTAATTAAAGCTCTATTACACTCATTGTTATCATAATCACATGCTCAACTATATACTTCTCTGGCTTAGAAAATATGTTAAAAGATAAATTTTTGTGGTAGACACGATATAGGTAAATACAAAACATTATGTTTTCTATGCCGTTTAAAAATATTCTATGACAATAAACAAAGTATTTTATATTTTCAGACAACATTTCATTATTTGTTTTCCCATGTTTACCGTGCATAAATAATAGTATGCTATTGTATACGTAATATTCTATAAGCTAAGTGACAATTGTTCTACTGACTACCATCTGAATTGGAAACTATTAATACTTCATGTTCAGTCGACAAACAGGCAAATACGTAAAGGTATCGTGTGCTACAAAAAACTAAATACACTACTACTGTCTATCAGTATTTATTTTACTTCAAACATTAGTATATTCCTCTTCGGGTCAAAAATTTTCTTTTTTCTTTTCAGAAATTCGATCATGTTGAAAATATAAACACTGTTTGATTGTATGACATACGGGGAAAATAAAAAGCCAAAAAGATACCAATATCGAGATGGGAGAAAGCGGTAGGGTCAAGCGACTACTGAATCATAAGAAATAGTCCAAGGAATAGACGCGAATAATTATACAGTGTGATTATTTCAAAAGTATACATCCCTAATAACTCTTGACCTGATATGATTATTGTTTTAAGTGAAAACACGTCGATATAGATATCGAAGGGGAAGTTTTAAAATTTCAAATGGCACCCCTCTACCTGATTATACACCTTGTTTAAAAAGGCATAAAATTCTCTATTCACCATGAAAAAAAACATGAAATCGATCGATTGGTTCTCAAGATAGCAACTTGGGACAATTGGGTCTCGGATTCCTAAAACCCATCTTATAAACCGTTAGAGATAGAACAAAAAAATAAATGTAAAAAATATTCTTTATAAAAAAATAAGCGACTTTTGTTTGAAAAATTTTTTCGTAAACATCACTGTTTACCCGCGAGGACGCAAATTAGTTCAAATGTTATAGTACGTATTTTATGGGAATATCATTTGTGTGTGGCAATCTAAAAGTATATATCTTTCTTTACTTACGCGACGTAAAAAAACAAATGCGTCATCAACACTCTTTATGCATGGTATTTCAACAATTAATTCAGTCAATTGTTTGATTACTTTTGCTCCATAATGGATTGAGGAAAAAATGAAAACTTTGATGTAAAGGGCCTTCCTTTTTATAGTGGTGTATAATTTTCTAGTAGTGCATAGCAATTATTTTTTCGGCATCGAATGAAAAAGAAAAAAGTCGATTGTTATGACCCACCCTAGTTTTGCACCCACCTTGTATGCAATCCTAGCGGCGCCCATGCGTACTTTATGGTGTCATAATGCAATCAATCACTACACAAAAGCTTGAAATTTAGCATTTTGGGGGAAACTATATAATTTTTACAATATTTAGTATCAAAACTGAGTGTATTTGAAATAATGATAAAAAGTTTATTTTAATAGAGCAGCAATATTTATTTAAATGGTCTAATCATAAACCTTTGAATTACACCAAAGTATTCTCTTAAGGGAAGGAACGAATAATATTATTACCTTTTATCTGTACAATTTAAATTCAGTATACATTATGATTTAGTTTTATAACCAAATAAATTTTGGGACACTTGATAAAGTTATTATTTTATAATGGTTTACATATACATTGTTTAGTTTTTCTACACAATAGCAGGTTGGGCAGACACTTTAATACCCGATGGCATTACGTTTATATTTATTTCATACAAAATATCCATGTTATAACAGATACAAAATATTATATACCACGTGTGTTTGTACCATCTAGACATATACATATTTGTAGTATGACAGAATACATCCGTTTTGTAATGCATCTAAGCGAGAAGTATTATATACATTTGTCGTAAGACAACAGATACCATATAACAGACCCTCTGTTGTATGCATGCAGAGAGTGGGAGTTTTGTTGCATACTTACTAGTTATCTGTAACTAAAAAACCCCCACTCTCCAAGCGTCTTCCAACTAATATTCAATACATTTATATAATACCTCTCGCTTAGATGCATTACTAAACGGATGTATTCTGTCATACTACAGATATGTATATGCCTAGATGGTACAAACACACATAGTATAATATTCACGTTTAAATTCGTTTTCTTTATCATTTTGTAAGCAATGAAAATAATTCGACTTCAAATGAATATTGTATATTCCCCTATTTCTTTATCATAAACATTGGTGAAATATTCATCATATCTCTGAGGTTATAAATAAATAAACAAATCTATTTCTACAATAAATATCATCTCTTAAATATTTTGTACATCATATCAGTAATTCATTGGGGATTTTCAGGTTCATTCGTATCTAAATATCATTTTGAAATTTAAAATTTCTTCTACTAACGAAATAGCTTGACACTCGTTGACATGTCTGGCAGAAAGTTTAAAGAGAATTAATTATCTTGGAATATACTCAAATCAAATCAAAGACCTTTATATTGCGTGAAAAAAAAATTCCTTACCTACGGGAGACTAGGTATTTATAGATCTTCTATGAACATAAGAGTAATTTGAAAATGTCAACATTAGTAGTTTACAGTACTGGTAAACTTTAAAGTTGGTAAAATATTCTCGATAAAAATCCTCTTTTCAAAATTTTAATTTTGATAAAATGCTACATATAATGCTGATTTATACGCCCTGTCCTGTCGTTGCCTTAAAAAGGTGCTATATATTTGTTCAATTATTATTATTTTAATTTTATTAATATGATATTATATTTTATTTCAGTATCTTAACCGAATGAAGTCTACCTCGAAAATAGCCCTTAAAGTGACATTCAGACTCCAAAAACTTCCATATGTCACTTTCAATACTCTTTCGAACTATTCCGCTTTTGAAAAAAACTATGAGTAAAAAAAATAACAAACTAAAAGCATAACGTTTAGAAAAAATGTAAATTTAAGCTATTTCGATAACTAAAAAATGAAAAATAAATGATCCAAAAAAATTGAAATTTTAATTATCAATTAATCATCGTTTTATACGCCTTTTCACAGAAGACCTATACAAGGGTGATTAATTGATAAATAAAATTTTTAATTTTAGTTATCATTTTCATTTCAACTCATTAAGGTATTTCGTTATCGTAAATTGAAAATGATACCAAAAATTTGAAATCTTTACTATGTGTCTTTTATATGTCTTTTGTGAGAAATTCATATCAATTCTCTGTAGGGCTTAGAAGAAATTGAATATCAAAGGCAGTGTTTTTACCAAAACTATTTTTTCATTTTTATGCACAGTTCTTAATTTTGGTCTAATTTTAAAGCTTAAAACATGAGGAATATTGATACAATTTTTTTATGTAAATGGTAAACTATTTATAAAAGCATTGATGAACTAAAAAACCAACATTTATTACGACTTCTTCATATACCACCATGTAAAAAGTGTGTTTTTAATCCTTTTGAAATTAAATACTCATTAATGGACACACCAAATTTCAGTTTTTTGATAACGCTTTCGTTTTGCTATCCACGAAACGAAAACAATAGGAACGAAAAAATTACACAAAATCCGGAAACCGAACAAGGGTCCTTTTATGTAATTGACTCAATTATTTGTGTAACATCTTGTCTTATCGATATACTATCGACATGTTTATGTATATATTATTCACAAACAGGTTCACACTGCTCATGTAGGTGATACAAACTGCATATTTTATTATGAAACCAAAAGTTCATTTCTTTATGTGTACAATTTAATAAAGTCAAAGCCTTCAAAAAAAATTAAATAGCCTTTATTTAAATGTATTTTCTCCACAATGTTTTCACATATTTGAAAATACCTTTAATGCGTCAAAATTTCCTTTTTAGTATTTCATAAAAAGAAAAATTTGATAAAAGAAAAAATTTTTATTTAACCTTTTTATCTCTAAAATAACAAATCACATGTGAATACAATAAAAAAAAAAAAGTTTCTATTAACTGATGGGAAAAACGAATAACGGAAATAGAATTTCAATAGATATTTATAACAGTTAGTTTCCTCTACGTTCCTTTCTTTATATTCAACTAGATAGAAACAACAGAGTATTTATATTGATATAAATTGATATTTATTCAATACATTGATTTTAAGTCAAAATTGTTGATTTTCTATTTAGGTGAACCAAAACTTATTTATCAGACAATAGAACCTGCTTGTTTAGTCCATTTAAGTATTTTTCCATTGACCAGTTAAAAAACCGAACAAATGCGAGTTGGACTTGCGCAAAAAGGTTCCGCATTGAATAATTTCATAACTTTTTTTAAACCGACTCAAAATTGTTTCTGGTAACCCCTGGTTTGAATTCTGAATTGTCTCATATTGCTTACATATTATTAAATTTAGGATAAACACTATAAATATGCACTGTCCATGCGACAACGAGCTAATTACCAACTGCGTGCGACAAATTTGATTATCGCATGCTAACAGTAAATTACCATTTTGAGGCATTGACTAATTAACCATTTGTTATTGTACGGAAAATCCTGCTGAAAGAGGAAAATAATATTATAATCGAAAAGAAAAATAAAGTATACAGCTTGCGCGGATTATCTATTAAACACTCGAATGGTAATATGCAATTATGAAAGCATGAATACGCTTCTCGCTTTTGTTACGATAGATGTAGTGAGTTTTGCGGTGCTTTTGTTTTATAACTTTGTACTAATTATTGTTTATATTATAAATTCAACATGCATTAAAGATTAATCAATTGGTTTTTATTTTGTAAACTGTAGTGTTTTAACTCGTGTATAGAAAACTATACTATGCAAAATAAAAAAATTATATAATAGTATATCGTAAAACTACAGAAGCCTGAATGGCTCACTGTCAATTTATGAGAAAGTGGCGCTACACTAGCTTATTTTTTAAATGTGTACTACCCACAAGTATAAAACCAACTTTTAAAAGTCACTAGTTTACTTTCAACAAGTGCATTTGTGACTTGTGGTATTATGGAAACGAACCTTTTGGAAGATGTCAGTCGGTGATGACTATACTTTAATTAGACACTACCGAAACTGTATGGAATTATTAATAATTATATGCCCGGATTTAATAATAATAAAATGTTTATAATTTGTCTTATGTAGTTAGTTCAAAATTTTCTTTAGTATCATTTAAAAATATAATTCTTTAATTGTTGATGTTTTTCTTTTGCATCTGCACATTTCTAATTTCTAACCTTTAAAAGGATTATTAAGTGTTTATTATGACGTTATAATTAGAAATCTGCCAATGAAAAAATACCGACATATTCAAAAGGTTTCGTTTCCATAGTGCACTTGTTAAAAGTGACCTAGTGACTTTTTAAAAGTTGGTTTTATACTTCTGGGTAGTACACATTTAAAAAATAAGTTAGTGTAGCGCTACTTTCTCATAAATTGACAGTGAGCCATTCAGGCTTCTGTAGTTTTACGATATACTATTATATAATTTTTTTATTTTGCATAGTATAGTTTTCTATAGACGAGTTAAAACACTACAGTTTACAAAATAAAAACCAATTGATTAATCTTTAATGCATGTTGAATATATAATATAAACAATAATTAGTACAAAGTTATAAACCAAAAGCACCGCAAAACTCACTACATCTATCGTAACAAAAGCGAGCAGCGTAGATATGATCTTAAAAAGTCAGAAACATAACTTCTTGGAAGATTTTTGTTATTGGATCATCCTGCTAAGGAAAACTCTATCTGTCGATTTTAATTGGAATCTTTTTACAGGAAATTTTATAGACATTATACAGATGTAGTGATTACCTGCGATTAAATTATTAAGATTGGCTATATTTGGATATTTTATTTTTGACTTGTTTTAGCAACTAGAAAATTTTTTTGAATACCAAGTAAAATGCCTTGGAATAAATATTGCTGTGTAGCTGAATAAAATTCAGTACATGTTATTTTACATGAATTTCCTAAGGCATTACAAAAATTAATTATAGTTAATTTTACAGCTTTAATTATAATTCCAAAGGTGTCTCTTTTTCGATTGAAAAAATTTTTAGTTCATGTTGGTGACGATGAAGACAGTGAAAACTTATATAGGTGACTTTTGATAGGGTAAAATCGTCTAACGCGCCTATAGAAGTTTTCACTTCAATAATTTCATATTAAGGTAAGCATTTTAGAAATAATAACAAGACAAAAAATATAGTTTCTCTTGCAAAAAATTTAGTCCATTTACATTTCCATATTCGCAATAAGTCATATAACCACCATAAATTAGTCTCAACGATTTTTCATGAAAAAATGAGAAATTACCACATTTGAAGAAAATATCCCACGATAAACCTCTCTACCTACCTATGATAATCCCACATGTTCATCAATCATTTTAACGCCCACAAAAATTTTCGTAGGCGTTAACATGAGGCGTGTAATTTGTAGGCGTGTGTTGTTGTGGCATGAGCATGAAAATGAAAATAGTCTTGTTTTACTTCTGAAAGACGGTTATTTACATGAAATCATTTGAAATAATAATTCACCGATCTAATATTAATTAAATAAAATCATAGTTATATCCTACACCGTTCTGTTTTTATTTCAATGTAAAAATGAATAACTCTTATCTGGCCGCATCCTTTATTTTATTCATAGAAAACGTAAAGATATATCACATTTGTTATTTCGAGTTGAAAACAAGAACTTCTTATCAGGATGTTAATAAAACAAAAAAAAACATCATAGAATTCATTCTTTTACTTTGAATGTAAAGATTTTGAATTAAAATTTTGTTATTACATCCTTCCTTTTACTGTATATCATATACGCTTTATTTACTTTACTTATTATAATATACAATGTTGTTCTTATTCAACAGATATTTGTTTTTTATACCATGTATATATGAAATATACATAGTATTATAAGTTTAGTCCCAAGTTTGTAACGCCTAAAAATATTGATGCTACAAAAAAAAAATTGGTATAGGTGTTCATAAAATCACCTAATTAATCCATTTCCGGTTGTCCGTCCGTCCGTCCGGCTGTCCGGCCGTCCGGCCGTCCGGCCGTCCGGCCGTCCGTCTGTGGTCACGATTACTCAAAAACGTAAAGAGATATCAAGCTGAAATTTTTACAGCGTGCTTAGGACGTAAAAAGTGAGGTCAAGTTCGTAAATGAGCAACATGGGTCAATTGGGTCATGGGTCCGTAGTACCCATCTTGTAAACCGTTAGAGATAGAATAAAAGTTTAAATGTAAAAAATGTTCCTTGCAAAAAAATAAATAACTTTTGTTTGAAACATTTTTTTGTAAACATCACTGTTTACCCACGAGGGCGTTAATTAGGTACAAATTTTATAGTATGTAATTAATATAGGAATATCAAAGTGAATATCTTTTGTTATTTACATGACGTCAAAAAAAACAAACGACTGCGCATCAACACTTGCGCATTATATGAGAATATCAGTTAAATATGTCAGATATGTATGTATGTGAAATGTGACAGAGTTATCAATACTGCCTATACATGGTATTTCAACAATTAACTCAGTCAATTGTTTGTTTTCACTTGTTCTTCATTGCTTTTACTAATCATGAAAATATACCACGATACATAAACAAATAAAAAATATTAAAATTTACAAGTATATACAGAGTACTTAAAAAATAATAATAATTTTTAAAATTATTATTTTTCATATCGTATTGTTGTATTATGTCGTCCAATTTACAAATATTCTGCGATTTTCAGCTGCCTAAATCATCAGATACCAAACAAAAAGGCAGGAACGAAAGCGAGTTAAAAAATGTGTTAACAGTACAAACTTTCATGTTAAGCTTATTTTAAGGTTTAAGTTTGAAAGATAGGACAAAAAAATTAATATTTCTTGTACTAATAAGCCCAACAAAATTTGCTTTAGAGTTGTAAATAGCCAGGGAAAATGACAAAAATAAAGAGTCCAGCACAGTAATGTTTCAAACAAAAGTATCATATATTTTACTATAAAAATATATGTATACAGTGAATATATGTATACAGTGTGCCGCAAAACGAAGACACCTCTATATTTTCGTTATTTAGAGGAATACCCATTTGAATGTTTGCACAGCCATACTAGTTGGAAAATATACTGAATTTTGATAATTAATTCGAAAAATTTTCGGAAACTTATGCAAAAAAAAAAGTTTGCATAAAATCAAATCGATTTTTTTATTTTGTACTTTTAAGTTTAAGTTTTAAGATTTCAGGAGTCTTAATTTTTGTACGTCTTAATGACCAAAGTAACCAAAAATTTCTTAATAAATTCGAGCGTAACTTAATGGTAAACTAGACTAAAAGATTTTCCGAAACAAACAAAATAGGAGACTTAGAAGATTTACTTTAATCCTTGTGAGCATAAGCGAGTATTTATGTATATATAAAATAATAATCTCATCATAGAATTTGTTTGGATCAGGCACATTACTTTCGGATTTCAAACATTCTATTTCCTCCAAACACTCGAAACGTTAAAAATAATTAGATAAGAATACCATATTATTACATAAGATTCCTCTAGCTTGTTTTTCGAATTCTTATGTTTATATACCCTCAACGTTCTCTTAAAAAATTCTATCCTATTATTTTCCATTTCAATTATAATCAAAGCACACAAACTCAAACTTTAATGAGACAACATAATGAATTTTTATCCAGAATCAGAAAAACATAATGGAAAATAACAAATAAAATTCTATATTTTTACAACACTTGTATTGTATATTTTATATTATATGCATTTTAATTTAAAAATTTTCATTAGAAACAAAATTTAATAATACAGTTTTCTTTTATTTCAAAATAGCAAAATTTTGTTCAATGCTGTCCGATTTGTTGACATTTATTGTTTTTTAAGCTATATTTAAAACAAAATATTTATTCCATTTAAAACTCGTAATATAATAGATATTATTTTTTTATTTCTTTACAATATTTAAAATAATTTTCTATAATTAATCACAGTAGCAAACTTTGTAGGCACATGTTTCTAAACTAAGGGTGCACATAGTTCAGGATGAAATATATGTTGCATTATGACCCAAGCCTGGAATATAATCAAGTAGGATAGGGTAACGCAAACTTACCTAGATAATTCAAACTGACATAATGCAATAAGTAATATTTTAAATACAAATTAAATCAATATAAAAGTAGCCAACAAATATGCGTCAGCTTTGCTGAACGATTTTAAGTTTACATATCCCCGAGTTACCCACTGAAAACCTGCACTTTTACGCTCAATAGCATTTTTGAAACGAGATCCTGCAAAAATTTTCCATGAAAAATTATTCATACTAATATTAGTTAAGATTATACTGTCTGTGGACATATAAAAGAATACATTTGTTCTATTCTATTCGTTGTGTGCGTAGTCATGGTAGGGACAATAAAATCGATGCCAGCGCTTCCAGTGAAAATTTTTGGCGATAAAGGAGGCTGTTATGACTAATTTGCAATTCTTTACATGTTAATGTTATAGAAAATGTCAAATTAAAATTATTGAAAAACACTAATTAATTAAACTTAATGCATTAAAAATTGTGAAAATAAGAAAACAAATTGCACAAATATTATTTTTCAACGTAAATTATCATAATTATTTATTTAAATTTGTGAGACAAAAATATTAAATTTTCAATGTAAGTCATAAATGCAATCCATACAATTATATATGATGCATCCATACAATTCTATAATTAAAGTATTGTATCGTTACCATGGAAATGCCTCCAATAAAACTCACTCTCGGTACGAATAGGTTTGTTTGTATTCAATGCATTATTATAGGTATCTCAATAATACAAAAAAATAAAATGTTTCATTTAGTGTCCGACATGTTTAATAATACTGCAGATGGAAACTAACAAACGGAAATATAGAGCCATTTTGTTTATGTATTTTACTCCCAATAGTATTGTTAATGAAAATGGCTATAGTAACAGTAACAAACATTTAAGCAACAATATCGTTACAAATGTATCTGCATTCATTACAATTATTTCTAGTCGAATAGTTTGTATCTGTGTATTTATTCATTTCAATGAACAAAATTAATATGAATGACTATCGACCTGTGTTCAATGTATATATATTGAGGTCCTCTAAACGAAAAAAAAACTATCTTTTTAAAAACAGTTATGTGCAATAACGGCGTGTTTTAGAAATTAATCAAGTGTGTGTATATTAGTGATGATGATTGTGTTTAAACTAATATTTTTTAAACAAATAAATAATATTGACCATATTGCTTCGGAAAAAATTTGATCAAAAAAATTGGGGTCAAAAATAACAAAAAATGTTTTAGACAAACTCAATTTTTCGACTTTATTTCGAGTCGATTGGTGAAAATCCCATCTTCCCCAAATCCCAGCAGGTATATAGTTTTTAGTGTTATATCGCCTCGTCTATTTTAGGTTATTTACACATCTGTACGTTCAAGAATAGTGTCTGCTTAGAAAGAGTTTGAAATCTTAATTAAAATTTCAGTAATTGCAGAGATTACATTCAAACAAACACATAGGATACTGTGACCCTTTTATCAAAATTAAAGATCATAGGATACAGGTAAAATTTAATCATTGCTATCTAAACGGTAACATTCAGAAAATGTTTCATATAAATGACGTAAATTACACATCATTATGAGTGTATTTTCAAATTACATGTACCTATATATTACCCTCTAAAGCATTTTTACGACTTTAGCTTCTAGACTAAAATAGCATGTAAACTCCTACTAATATTTTTCTTCAATTCTAATCATTTGAGTGATTTTTTTATTTTGATTTGTATGCCATCTTAAACTACCAAACTTTCTAAAACATAAATTGATTTACCTAAAAAAAAATGATAAAACTACTCTGACGTCAAAGACAAGAAAAACTTCGAATATTAACGAGCTTGAACTGATTAAATAACGAAATTCTCGAAAACTTCTGGAGGCGACGGGATACCGTTGCACCAGGTACCTCTGAGACCAATTCTGTCAAGATATTCGTGTTCAGCGACTCTAAAAACCCTCGTTTAACGAGTTTGGACCGACTTTATAAATTTCCTAAAAACTCCATAAGACGACGAGGAACCGTTTTCCCTGAGCACCAGGTGCTTCTGAGACCAATTCTGTCACGATATTCACTATTGACCGTTTTGTGAATTTAATATTAACGCTCAATTTAAAATGCAATTATAAAATACATATTTATTATGCTAATTGAATATTTTTAATTTCTTATAAATCAGACTAGGTCACAAAATTTCCTGACTATGAATTTCTAAGAAAAAGCATTTAACGATTGAAGTTCTTGAATTCAATTAAAACAATTATTCAGTGTTGCTTTGTTGTGACTAAAAAGAAATCTTTCACGTGTACAAAGTATTATTAAAATGTTAAAGTTACCTTGTAGGTAGTCACTATGATAAAATTTATGCGATACATATCCAAGGTATAATGCTATAAATATAGACGACCTACAATCGAGATACTATGTAACACAATTACGTATTATACCTTGTTTGTGGGTTTCTTATCTATGTGTAACCCTTATAAAAATATTACAAAATTTATATATTCATGAATGAAAGAAAGGAAATCCTTACATTTTTTTAAAGAAAAGAATTAAATGGTAAATTAAATGACCTATATATATTCTTACTCCAAAATCTGTGTCAAACAGAAACTATAAGTGAACATGGTTTCTTAAAGAATGATAGAGCTAATTAGTAATAATCAATATTGATAATTTTAATTTAGGCTTTATTGTTCTAAAAATAACATCTGAAAAGAAAGAAAGAAGGCCTATAGTTTACAAAGCGGCTTTAACAGTTAGAGCCCATTAATCTAGGCTGTATCAAAATGGGTCCTGACTGTTAAAGTCGCATTTTAAACCACTAGAATTGTTTCTTTCTTTTCAGATTATATTGAATATAGTCGGGTTTTTAACTTTTTCTTTTATTTTAAACTTTTTAGTAGCCTGGTACTAAAAAAACTCTCTTATTAAACTATATTAAAACTTTTAAACAAATTTATTATTCCTTATTAAATTTAAATATATAAATTATGTATATTTTTGTAATCCCCTTAGAATTAACTTTATTTTGATGCCCGACTCAACAGGTTTGGTTAATTTTATTTATTGACGTACTGCTATTTCAAGCAAAAATCCGCCATTTTGTTTTTCTTTTTCAAAACCCTATCTAAAAACCTTTGAGATTTTAAGACGAATATAACGATACCTTACTTGTCGAAATCCACCCAGTCGTTTGTAAGATACGAGAAATTTGCAAACAAATGAACATATAAATACATACACATACAAAATACGCGCGAAAAACATAACCACTCTTAACTCTTTGATAGTCGGGTAAAAAAAAATGTCCCCATTCCCAATTTTAGCAAAATAGCATTTCACAAAAACATTTATAGCGATATCACAATTTTTTTTTTCTTTAATTTTTACTTTTTTTCTTTGATATTTTATAATTCTTTTTGAAATTTTTTTTCAAAAATTTTAAATTTATTTTAAACTTTTTATTATTTATTGATCATTTCATATTTATATGTTGTTTAATCAATTTTAATATTCACTCATCATATCCTTACATATAACTCATATTCATATTCAGTTGGGGAAATAATTCAAACATTTTGACGTATGAAAATTGGCATATTTTATTCATATTTTGTCTGTATTACTACATAAAACAGATAAATTGGTATTGTATACGTCAGGTGACAACTAGTTTTACATATGGTTTTCTATAATTTCCCATAGGTGCACTAAAGTTTTTACTGGAATAGTTCCTTATGAATAACGCCTTTACTAAATACGCAACATTTTCATTTGCTGCACTTGCATTAGTCATTCTTAAAGGAAAACTATTCAAAAGGGGCATTACTTTCATTTTTATTAACTCACTTTTATTTGCTTAACTTATTCAGAAGTATGAATGGCATTGTAAACTAAGAAGGTGATAATATAATTATAGCAGTCAAGAATTGGCTTATTACCCATGCTATACAGGGTGTTCCTTTATTGACTGCAGATCGTTGGCCTACAGAATAAGCTCATAAAGACGAAGGAAAAAGTTATTTACCAATTTTGAATCTGAGGCCTAGTTTGCGAGATAATTAACAAAATAAATTAATATAATTTTAATAAAAAGTAAATAACTTTATCGAATCACAGTTCAATAAAATATTGAAGGCAGGTAGGTAGGCTATAAATACTCAAAAAATGCATAATATTGTTTGTGTGCATGTACAAAAAATGACTGTTCGTACATATACATGTACTCAGCACAAATTTTTGGTTCTTAAATTGATGTATATTGTTTATTTTAATTAATGGACCCCAACATGTTAATTCACAAAACCAATTAATATTGGTAGGCATGCTATTACGTGGTAAATGTTAACCACGACAAATACTACCACAAATATTTGAACGTCCTTCGTTCTCACCACACTCGAGTTAAAAAATATTTCATTAGAGGGGAAATTAGTTTGACATTTAAAATTCCCCACTGAGTGTAAATAGTATTTTCTGTTTTCATTTTCATTGCGATAAGCTATAATATAATATGATTTTACATGCATGAGTATGTACATAGTATTCCTACATACATACATACATACATACACACCTGATGCCAGTAGAACAATTTAAAACCAATAAAATTATGTATAGGTACCTATATACCGGAATCCTCAAAAAATTCACGCATAAACCACGCACATGGCCAATCCTAGTATCATCACAACAAAATTCAATTAAAATAAAATAGTTACGAAGGATTCATATTGTGCACGGTATCAACAGTGAGTATATTTTAGTTCTTGGAGGTGTAAAAGATGAGTGTGGGCTTTGGAAAAGAAGGGCAAATGAGGAAGTTTATGTAATGTATAGGGTTATAAAAAAATTGAAGCCATGGGCCCTTGAGGCCTCCAGTGCCAATAACATATAAATAAACTAGCTGTGAACTACCCGCTTTGCTGGGCAACATTCCCACTTTCACCCCTCCCCCATATTCCATATCCTTTTCTAGGTTACTACCTATCACATAACTAAATTTCATCAAAATCCGTTCAGCCGTTTAGGCATGATAGAGCAAAACTCCCAGCAAAAACCATAAAAAAATCACTAACTCAATTCAGTTTTCTGCCTACTTCCTACCCCCTAAGTACGATGACGTGATCATTTTGATCTTATATCCGTTTTTAGGTAACCATCTATTACCTTACTAAATTTCATCAAAATCTGTTCAGCCGTTTAGACGTGAAAGAGCAAAAGTCCCAACAAAAACGACTAAAAATCACTAACTCAATTTAGTTATCTGCCTACTGCCTACCCCTAAGAACGATGGCGTGATTATTTATAGCCTATGACCATTTCTAGGTTATCATCTATCACCATACCAAATTTCATCAAAATCCGTTCAGTCGTTTAAGCGTGAAAGAGTAACAGACAGACAGACAGACAGAGTTACTTTCGCATTTATAATATTAGTATGGATATATATATTTTAGTTCTAAACTGTTGATTATTTCGGGACTTGGTACTATAAAGCCTTCTTTCAAATGACTAACATTTAGTAATATATTCCCGGTGAACAAAATGAGTAGATTTCCAGCTTTCTGAAAATTATTTTTTCGAAAAATTTTAATTTGATTAGGCTGTGAATATAATCACAAATTCGATTTTTAACCTGGTCAAATAAAATTTCTGGTATTATTCTAGAGGAGCTAAAAGCAATAAAATAATGTTCAAAACATTATTATCCCTTGTGCATTTCCTGTGCCTTATTCACATAATGTACATTCTGCACTCTGTACATTTATATACACACATATTTGTTTGTATATTTTAAATACGTAACAAAAACATGACATTATTTCCTAAAAAATAATGCGCATATGAAAAGATGAGTTTTTGTTGTTATGCGAAAAAAATGATTGATTATTTTATTTTATTTTTTAATATCAGTCCAAGCGATTGTTAGAATACCGTAGATTATTACAGCCTGTGCTTCAACCTCTTACAGATTTTTTGATTAAGTGCTTTTTTATACTTACGTATCTTATTTTTGCGTTCTAAAGTACCTGACACAATATTGCCCTTTTAGATTTCCAAAAGTAGGTAAAATTCAAAGCAAGAAACATGCTCTTGCAGAGACAAATAAGAATTAGGAGAGCACCTGGCTTAAAAATTATCTTTTATAGACTAAGATTTAGCGCTAGCCAGACGTTAGAGAGTTGCAAATATAAACGAACGATGACTTTGCCAAATACCAGGTAAAATGGTGTCTGAACTCATGCACGTAAAAGTATTAAAGCTAAAATTTGAACAAAGTACTGAGGCAACAGTAATCTTATTTACTATTTAAACCATTTAATGCAAAAATCAAGCAGTATTTAAGAAAGCAGGTCCATCCTAAGTAACTTGCACCCACCCAGACTTGGTTATAAGGGACGCCACCGTCTATGCTGAAGAATAAAGGCTGAAACTTTATGTGTATATTTCCAGTATTTTAGGTAATAACGCTAAGAGGATACATTGCTACAAACCCTGATAAGAGACAGGCTCTCACTTATATCTCCGTCTAAAGGTGTGCTAATCCGTTACGATGGGTCTGACTTTTTAAATATTGCTGTTAAACTGTTGCCGATTCTGGACGTTTATTATCAGGTCTCAAATCTAATAAGACTTCAATTAAGGCTAATTGGCTAAGATTCCTAACGTCATGTATCTCATATAAAGTAGAGATAGTTCACACTTGATCGATTTTTTCAAAATAAGTTTATACCGTTCCAGAAAATTAAATACTATTCATACGTACATTATTATTACTGTTATAGACAGAGTCCATAAACCGTACCAATGCTTATAGATATAACCTTTGATTGACCCACATCAATATGCCGGTTTGTATGTGATAAAAGTAAATAAGTTGGACGTTCTCGTTTTTTATTTTTATTTTGATAGATTAAGAGAAACGTTAAAAGATAATCTTTTGAACATGGTTTTTTATTAGAAAATAATACTAAAAGTCATGGTGAAATTATTATTGTAAAAGATTATTCTCGATATTATTTTTATCAATGGTAAAAATTTCACGTTCATTAAAATTTTATAAGATCCCATAAATTTTGATGAAATTTTGTAGACATGTTAAGTGACGTGATAACTTTCAAGAAGAGTAGGTTCTAATTCATTTTTGTATTTGAAAAATTTCAGCAACATAAATAAAATTTGGCATGGAAAACTTGACTAGGTATGGCTACTATCAGGTGACATGAAAAGCATTACTAATTTTTTTGGGTGCTGTAAGGTAAGTAACGGAATCCTCGTTAGTCAGCGGGTTATATAATATAAACCTCAATAGTTTGACAGAAGAAATTTTGACAGAGTTTCTATCACTATTGCCGCAGAATTTAATAATAAAAATATTAAATAAGAAATAAATACCGCAATACATTAAATTATATTAGTAGTTTTTATTTATAATTATTAATAATAGATGGCGTTACAATGATAGTAACTGTTCATAATCATAGAGGGCTTTACAATGACAGTTTTTGTCTATAATCACAGATGGCTTTAAATTTATTAAACGGAATGGCTTTTCCAGTACCGGTAAAGTACGAAATGGCTTGTAAGTCCGACTCGCAATCAATCAATTTTTTGGAAATTTTCTATTATTATTGAACAAAATTCACTACAATAGATAAAAAAGGGACAAATATTTGAAAATCTCACTAATAAATAGCTATAAATTCTTCGTTTTACAAAAAGAATAATGTTTTTACGATATTTTATGTCAGAAAATAATGGTTTCCAAGAAGAACTAATTGACTTATTCCATTTATTATCAATCTTTCATAGAAAAATTCTCTTGAAGTCTGTTATTAATGTATACATAAATGAAAAATTAGAGTATTTTATACATTCTTCAAGAGGAGAGCTTTACAGAAAAAATAATCGAAACAACTTCTCTATAAGGAAAATGATTGGCTCTTTTTCATAATCTCCTTTTTCTTAACTATATCACATAAAATATTTATTAAATTATTATCACACATATGATAATAAATACAAAATTCATATTTAATTATTAAATATAATATGATAATATATTTAAATACTTTGATCAACATATGTTATAATAAAACTTACTGAACTGGAAAATAAAACAATTTATTACATGAAATTGATTTCATATATTTTATAGTAGTTAATGAGTGTTCTCTTAAAATTGAACATGCGCTTACCAACTCAAAACCTACTCATACATATTATTATATTTAACTTTATATGAAAATATTAACACATACATC